>NC_057813.1:550709248-550969549 GCF_018294505.1 Triticum aestivum | reverse complement strand
ACCCTCCCACGTCCCTCCCGCCGCCCCCTCTCTCCCCCGTCCATGACCGACGCCCCGCCGAGTTCCGGCGGCCTGGCCGTCGACCCGCCCGCAAAGGTGAAGAAGAAGGCGCCAAGGAAGCCGTGGTCGGAGTGCACGCCGGAGGAGATCGCCAAGTTGGACGCGGAATCGGCGAAGAGGAGGAAACGAAGAGCGGTCGTCAAGGTTAATGCCGCCGCGGCCAAGTTCGCCGTCCAGCGCGAGGAGCTGGAGGCCGCGCGGCGCAAGGCCGCTGCCGACGAGAAGGAGGACCTCGTCAACAAAGTGCATGCCATCCTCATGCTTGGCATGGGCCGTCCTGCCGGGTTCCCTGCAGCGGCCGTCGGTCCGGCGAGCACAGGCTCGTCGGTCGCCCGGCCTATGCACTGCCAGTCGCCGACGTCGCGCACCGCGTCCATGTCGCCCGGCTTCCCTCCGCCAAGGCACGACGGCCAGACCTGCCATGGCTCTGATGCCAGCGATGGACGTGTAAGCCGCTGGCTCTGTTGCCGGCGTGATGAGCCGGGGCCGCCGCTGGCCTCAACTAGGCTTGGCATTTGAAATGTTACTTTTAGTTTTTTAAGTATACGCGGACAGGATGGGGCAAATGGATGCGGCCGCGCGCTGGGGGCACGGCCACCGCATCCCAGGACAGACCCGGACACGACCCCAAATCACTATCCAAACGAACAGAATCTAGATAAAACGGACGACCGTTTGGGGTCGCGCGGTGGAGTTGGCCTAAGGTTATTGAGCACGCGTACGCAGTCATGCATAGTCATGGCCTCTTGGGTGCCGGCTAGCAGGAGATCCACCCGGGAGAGGTAGAGGAACTTTGGATGGTGTTGTAGCGCTGGTCCCGGGGCAGCGACGGCATGAACGGTCCTGCGCGCGAGAGGGACGTGCGCGGATGGTGAAGTTTATGCAGCTCAAGCTTGCACGCTAGCTCAACTTATCATGACTGGATTTATACTCTCTCCTATCCGAATTGATTGACGTAGCTCTATACAACATTGTATATATAGAGGTTGTAAGCTGCGTTCAATTAATTTGAATCCGAGAGTGTGTTATTTTTCCGGAATGAAGGAATCGTTGCTCAATTTATATGCAGTGGCTAGGGATGAATAGGAGATACATCGGAGCAGATGAAAACGTTTGTTAGTTATACTTCATTTACCGTCACCGTCAACTGGCTTCCCCACCCCCCGCGTCGCCTCTCCCTGGCGACACGGGGGGAACCACTCCGGAGCCGCCACCTTCCCTCCTCCCTCCACCCCTCCACCTCGCCGCCGCCTGAGGAGACCGCCGGCGAAGCCCGGTCTGGCTCCAGGGAGAGTGGCGACGGGGCATCTCTCTGCGAGGCGCGAGGGTGCATCTGGCGTGCGGGCGCGGCTCTGGCTCGTGCTGGTGAGGCTTCGGCGGTCCGAGGGGTGGCGCGGCGCGGCGGTGGGCTCGCTCCGGCGCGGGCGGTCCGAGGGGGCGCGGGATCTGGCGCTCCAGCAGGGGCGCCGTCAAGGGGAGGCGCAGATGCGCGCGGGCGGGCATCTCGCGTGGTGTGGGCGTTCTGTGCGGCGCGCGTCGGGTGCATGGGCGGGAGGTGGTTCAGCTCAGGAGGCGCCGGGCAGGGAAGCTCGTCAGGCGGGCGTGACGCGAGGAGGAAGCCGGGGCGGCGGCCCCGGGCTGGGAGCCATGGCGTTTTGGCCGTGGTGACGTGTGCGCTCACTTCTCACTCCCAGCTTGAGGTGGTGCTGCTGTGGGTGCTGCGCGGTGAAGCTTGGTGGTCGGCGTTGGAGAGTGCAAGGCGCAACAGGAACGGCTCCAATGATCAACACGCTTCTGGGTGGATCAGATCTGCAGGCCTCCATAGGGATGTGTATGTTCCGGGCGAAAGCCTTGACCCGACCTTGTCGGTGCCGTCGACGGCGGCGCTTTCGGGCGTCGTTTTCCTTCTTGGAGGTGTCGTTGTGGAACTCATCTTCTTCTAAGTGGGGCTCGGGCTCTCCTGGTGAAAACCTAAGCTCTAGATTTTTCGGAGCGGGCGAGGCGGCGTCTTCGTCGTTTCCCTCTTGGGGGCGTTGCTTTGGGAGAGTTAGCTTGTGCTTGGTGCGTTTGGTTTTCTCCTACGTCGGGTTTGGTGGATGCCGGAACGGCGGCCCCGGACGGCTGATATGCGTCGAGGCGGCGGCCTCGGAAAGTGATGTGTGGGGCGGCTCCATGGGGCGGGGCGGCGGCTCAGCCTTCGCTTGGGTGGCAATCTTGGGCCACTTGGGTGGCAGGCTTGTCGGTTCGGTCGACGTGTTCTAGAGGGGGCGGTCTGACTTTGCGTCGGGACGGTGGCCCCGGATGTGGTGCGACGTTCGTGGTCTGCGAGCGGTTGCCCTGAGCAGCGTGGGCTGTGGGCAGCTGGGTCGTGCGGCGTTGCTGCTCGAGCGGAGCGATGGTACGTCGGGGCGGCGGCCCCGGAAGGTGATGCCGGTTGATTGCGCTGGGCGCGACGGAGCGGTGGATGTCGGGGCGGCGGCCCCGAGAGAATCACTATGGCGTCCAGACTTCTGTGGCAACTATGATGGTGGGAGCGATGTCGGCGACGCGGCAATGGTTACGATAGTCGGGTCTTCTCCGGTGTGTCCACGGTATTGCCTCGGTTTGTTTGTTGCTGTCGAGTCGAAGCTGCGGCGGCGAGGCCCTGTGGTCTACGATGACTGGCTGAAGTGGCCTTTCGGCGATCTTCCGTGGCGCCAGCCGTGCCTGGTTTCATTCTTCTGAGTTCTTCGTCAGAATCGGAGCTGCGTTGTCTGTCGGTAGGTCGACATGTCGTCGAGGAGGGTGGGCTTTGCCATGTGTGTTTCAGTCTATGAGAGTGGGCTCGGCCCTTGTTGTTCCGGTTTTTGCCCGGTTTTCCGTAATTAACTAGGCAATTCTCTTTTGCTTAATTAATTGATGAGGCAATCTTTGCCTCCGTTTCGAAGAAAATATATAAATGAAAGCATCTCCAACAGATAAAAAAACTCACCCATTAATCTCTTAACGGTTAGTAACACTTTTCTGATTAGTGGGGATAACCATGGGATGACAATGATAGGGTATGTGTGCGTACAACCGGAAATTCGTTGGTGCTCCCGGGAGAGCGCGCTCCTGCACGTGAAAAAGATATTTTGAAGTGTGAAAAAATTACAACCAAACATTTTGCGCATACATCTTGACATTATATGTGTGGACGTCAAGTTTCGGAGAAAACCGACATTTTTTTGGCTTGTGTAAAAAGACAAAAGGATGTCTTGTGAAAAGCATTTTTTAACACCGGATTTTGTCTTTTTCGCACGTGACACATAAGTTATCGGTTTTTTCGAAATGAATTTATGAGATGTGCACCCCAAGTTATTGTTTGGATTCTTTTTGACATTTCAAAATATGTTTAAAACACATTTCAAAAACCAGGAGTGCGCGCTCCCATGTGCCAAAACGCTGCTCTTTGCGTACAACCCACTTCTGCCCAAATCCATACCCACAAAAACCTTCTATACCATTCACAATAGTCATCGACACAAATTGACACACATACCCGTACCCATCGGGTATCCTATTCCCAATGGTATCCAGTGGGTACAATATATAGCATTTGCTTTTTGAAAAGGTAAAGAAACATGTCTAAAATTCAAGTGTTGATGGACGAGCAGTCTAGAACATATGTGGCATCATACAATGGGTGGGCTCTTGGAGGCGGCAAGGGAATACGAGCAATGGTTGGTGGAAGCCCGACGCAGTGGGAGAATGCGATGGGAACTAAGGAACGATGGATCGAGAGTTGGACAAGAGTCCGATGGCGACGAGTCAAGATTTCATCGTTTCGAGGAGTCACATAGGATATAGGTGGAGTGGCGAGCTGGTCAATGTGGGCCTATAAGCTATGGCTTGTGGAATAAGGGATTTAGAGTTGGGCCATAAGAGTTTGATGTTAACAGAGTGGTGATATGCCTCCGAATTGACATAATATATGGTGTTCGCACCATAAACAAGATTGTAGCCTCTATATTTGTAGGGTTGTGGAGGTACAGTATGGTGCTCACTCCAAACCTAACCACCAGTGCAGGAGTAGAGTTTCAGCTCCTTCTTCCTCGTGCCACAACCGGGTTTGAAGCATCTTGCCACCTGTACATGCACGTCTGTGTTAACTAATCACCAGCGAGTGGAGCAATGTGACTATTAACCACCACACATGAATGGTGTGTCCGCTTACCGGTTTCCCGAGGTGGAATTTCAGATAGCCGCCACGTGACATCAGTGCCCAGCTATAAAAGCCTGGCAAGGACACGTCCAATCACCAAACACTACAAAAAAAATACACTTCCGTGATGATACGTGTTTGTCACAGTAGGTCGCGTTTTTTGTCATGCATGTACATCCATGAAAAATTTATGACAGAATCAAGATAGTCATACCTGTGCTGTCGTAGAAGTGTTCCATAACATTACCAAAATTATTATCACGGAAGTGTCCACTTCCATGACGATAAATCGCACGTCACAGAAGTGCTTTCGTCAAGGGTGACCGACACGTGGCATCCACCGTAATGAAACGCCGTTAAGCTATCGGGTCGGGTTTTGGATCCGATAACCCGTTAACAGCCCCGACCAATGGGGATTTTCCATGTGTAAAATCATCATTGGCTGGAGGAAACACGTGTCGGCTCATCGTTGGGACAGATGTCATCCACTCACTGGACAAAAGGCGCCTATGATACGTCGACACGTGGCACGGCCAAACAAGTTTAAATGGGCCGGCCCAACAAAAGGCCCACAAGATTTTGCAGCCCTTAATGGGCCGGTCCAGTTAAAGGCCCATGAGATTTTGCGGACTATAATGGGCTGGCCCAGCTAAAGGCCCACAAGATTTCGCGGGCCATAATAGGCCGGCCCAGGTAAAGGCCCGCAAGATTTTTATGTGCCATAATGGGTCGGCCCAGGTAAAGGCCCACAAAATACTCGCGGATCATAATGGGCCGGCCCAGCTAAAGGCCCACGAGATTGCGCTGAAATTAATGGGCCGGCCCAGCTGTAGGCCCACAAGATTTTGAGGACCCTAGTAGGCCGGCCCATTAACTGGCTGCCATGTTTTGGGCCAAATGCCGGCCCATAATTGATCCGACCCATTAATGGCCTGCCATATTCCGGGCCTAATAATGGCCCATTTATGATCCGGCCCATTAAAAGCCTCCCACTTTCTGGGCCAAATCACAACCCAGATCAGGTCCGACCCTTTAAGAGGCTTTGGGCTCAATTATGGCCCATATCAGATTCGGCCCGTTGACTGGACGCTATGCTTTTGGGCCCACTTGATAAAGGCCCATTTAGTAATTCGGCCTGATATTAGTTTCGGCCTGTTAAGGGCCCATTTAACATTTCAGCCCTTTATTAATTTCGGCCTGTTAAAAGCCCGTCATATAGTTGGGCCTAACTATGGCCCGGTTTGCATCCGGCCTGCTCGCAGCCAATATCTGATTGGGCCAAACAAGGACCGAGACAACTTTGGCATGTTAAAAGCCCGTGAATTGATTCGCACAATCATGGGCCGGGGTCCATTTCGGGCTGCCGCCGGCCCGTGAGCTATTCGGCACGTTGCAGGCCCAACCTACTTCTCAGCCTCCTAAAAGCCCATTGAGTTTTCTTGCGAAAAGAGGGTCGGGGGTTACTCGGCCTATTAAAGGCCCGAATCTACTAGTGGGCTAGTTTGACGGGGCCCATGATGCGAATCATACATCGTGATTGCATGACGACCCAATTATGTACCGTAATTTTACGGTTTGGCCGGTTTACTGCGAAGACAGGACATATATATAGTAAAATAAATGTAGCATCGTGAATAAGAAAAAACCTAGACTATACAATAAAGAAATTACGACATATTACATCCACTAGGCATCAAAGTTTGCCACTAGGATAATAAAGCACAAGCAGACAGCAGATTACATACACTGGGCATCAAAGATCGCCACCAGTGCAAATAAACACGTTGACACAATAATATACAAAACCGACAGCACTTCAATAGAGTTCAAGAAAGGTTAGCCCTGCCGGGGAGCTGCAGCGCAAGCAGCTGAGCAAGATGATAAGACTGCACTTGTTCAACACTTATATCTTCCTCACTTTGAAAGATAAACAAGCAGACAGATGACAGGTTTCGCACATAAAAGTATCAGTGCTGACAATTCATCACATTTCTTACTGACGAATAAAGTGACACAGTTTAAAATTGCATTAACACAATATGGTATTGTCCAGGTCAAGACATGGCAGGAAATGACATTGTGAAGGAGTTGGCAGCTTCACGACACCACTGGATTACAAATCAAGAACTCATAAGTATGAATGGTTAGTGTGCTGTCAATTTATCCCATTTCAGATTGGCAAATAAAGAGACGGTTTAAATAATAGTAGAATGATATGACATTGTTCATAGTTAAGACATTGCAGAATATGACATTGTGCTGTATTGGGTAGGTTCACCACACCACTGGATTACGAATGAAGAACAGAAGCATACATGCAGTGCAAAAGAAGATCACTTGCTCTGAATAGTTTAATTTACATGGTATGAAGAAGGAACTTGGTTGTACAACTGAAAACTTAAATTGAGAAGGACAAACTTTTGTTTATGAACTACATAATAAACTTTAAACATGCAATTTTATGCAAACACCAAAAATAAACAGTTGTTGCAGTCATGCCTAACCAAATATACACAATAAAGTTTGAAGGTTGAGAAGGACAAACTTACCTTACTAGTGAAGACAGGCTCTATAAAGCCCTTGTCCATGCTGATGGGGGGGGGAGGGGGCAATTCAAGAAGTTTAGCACAGAATCTTCTTCATAAGCATTGCCTTTATTCTACATTTTGTTAAGAGTAAATATAGATGTGATAATATACGAAAAAATGGAGAATATTTAAGATAAGATGAAGAGTGATGCTACATAACCAAGTAGCTATAAATGTATCTGCGGTGATACAGGAAAAAGGCACAGCCAAGAGCAATGCACAGCTAAACTTCTTCAGTACCAACCTTATGGTAAGAGTAAATATAGATCTGATGTGTAGAAAATGGAGGGCAAAGGAAAATAAGCTGCAGAGTGATGGTACATGAACAACTACCTGTCAATATAAGTACACTGATAAAGGACAACATGTACTTACAAGAACAATGCAGAGCTAAAAAATCATTGGCATTGAATATATTCTACACTAATGTAACCATTCATACAGATCAGATAATTTGGAGCGAACAATTGATAAGGAAGCTATCATGCATACTGCTGTCACATAATGAACCAGGTATGTATGCAAGTACAGTGATATAGGACAACAGGTACTAACAAGAGCAAAGCAGCGGGCAACATATTTGCGATATCCTGTCGTTCTTTTCAAACTGGAATTCTTCTTCGAGTTGATTTCCTGCAAAAAAGATCTGTAAGGCACATGCGGAAAACTAGAAGTTCAAATTGTCATATGATTTCATAGACAGTACCTCATCCTGGGAACGAGACCAATGCATAACAAGGTTTTTCCATTCAATGTCTTCTAAATTTAGCACAACATGCTTCACCGGAAATTCGTTTATAGACTTGCCATCAAAGTGTGATTTCCTCAGGTAACACCGATACTGCTGCAATGCTTCCTTGAAAAGCACAAGCAAGCTTTGCTCGTCATGACTATCCAAATTGACCCTCGCCTAGTTACAACAATGTAATGTAAATCATTGATGTGTTCAATCAGCAAAAAACAGGAAAATAATAACCATGAATAATAGCAGTTACACGTAAGTTGGACAGGAAGATGTGAAAATGGTGTTTGTCTTCACTATAATCTTCCCATGATGGGAATATATGCACGTAGTCCCTAACAACATTGAAAGCATTGTCTTTTAAACTGGGAATAAATGGAATGGCGTTCCAATCTGCAGGAATTGGCCGTCTCTGCAGTTGGGATAGGTCTTCGGCCGGTGGACTTGCTGTACTTTTTGCTGGAGTGGGGTTTTTCTGTGGTACGGCTGGTGCTATGGCAAATGAAATCGGTATACCTTTTGCTGGAGTGCAGGTCCTGTGTGGTGGGGCTAGTGGTGTGGCCAGTGAAGTATGGGTACAGTCTGCTGGAGTTGGTCCTCTGTTTTGTGTCACTGGTTGTACAGCCAATATAAGTGGGGCGTTGTCTGATTTCTCTGGCACCACCATGTTTTTCAAGGACTTTGCTGGTGCTCCTTCAGGTTCGGCAATCACCCTCTTCCTTGTTGATGTCTGATGCACAAGAACATCATTTGAGTGGAAAAACATGGTATGACGACAGATGGAATATGTATTGATAATGGATGGGCATGGCATCTCGAGTTATATGATGAGTAAACTAAGAAGATGGTGGTGAAACAAAGTAGAAGAAATGCAAGACAACATATGCAAGATACGCGCAATCAATAAAACCTTGCCAAATTAGAATAGGCACCTTGATGGGTGAACAGGACAGGCCATCTGCCTTTGACTCCTCAAGGTTAGAATAGTCATGAGGATGATATTCTGAACAAGAATCAACAGGTAGGGAGCGTACGAGTTTCATTGCTTCCAGAATGGCACTCAATGCCTTGGTGCCAATTTTGTAAGTCAGTGTTCCACAATATTCTTCTGATGCGCGGATTCTGATATTCACTGTAATTGCGTATAATATCTGAGAACCATGAAAACATAAATAGTTGTGAGATTATCTTTGTAATGCAGATGATATTCTAATATAGGGGCGCCCCCGTAGACACTTATGTGATATCACTGGATTCTGATGAGAGAGCTCATGTGTGCTGTAATATCGTGCGTGCATTTATATAATCTGGCACAAGTACACAAAAAATAGGCTCCAGAAGTAAGGATAGCTCGCAGATGATAGGTTCATAATATACTGTATAGAGAGTTTATTGCCAAACCATGATAACAAGAGCATACAGCAACTAGGCAGATCATAGTGTACATAACAGGGGTACACCATAACCATGATATATAAATCGGGAAAGTGGAACTGGCTTGAAAATACGGTGTTGTATTGCCGCTAGTAATTGAAAGCCTATCGATCACGTACAGGCCAGCACTATCGAACATGGTAAAGAAGAGCAAGCAGATTTTGGATAATAAAATGTTGGTTGCACAGTGCCCACACATGATGAGCCAGAGCGCATTAAGAATGCATCTCCCAGCTGTCTCTCGACCATTTCAGGTGGTTGTATGAAGATCCTACGTCTCCTAACCCTTCTTCTTCCTTGTCTCTGATTCTTCCCATACAGAACACCGCACGGGCCGCCGGCCGGACCACCGGCACCCACCGCCTGTGTTCCTCCGCCACCCCCACCCCCCACCTGCGTCGAGTTTTCTTCGTTCGGCGAGGCCCCACAACCACTCGAGCCCCTTGGATCGCACCGGCGAACTCCGACGGTCTCTGAAAAATCGACTGACCCAATTTTCAAATTTAGTCTACTGTGATTTAACTAGTGTGGAATATAAAAGGGGAAAACCATAAGCATTGGGAGTATAGTGTTGAGCGTGCCATGGCGGATCTGAAGGTGCAAACCGGACAAAGGCAACTTCGCAACCAAGAAAAGAAATCAGAATAAAGCAGTGGCGATCTATTTTCTTGCTGCGATAAATAAGTTGAGCAGATACGAAAGAGTACCGCCTCTGGTGCGGCGCCGTGTACGCATCTGCTGAGAATTTGACGGTGCTGCGGTAGCGATGGCTGTCGGCAACGTGGAAGCAGATCTAGGAGGGCAGATGATGGCGGCGGGGCGCGGTGGACGAGACGGTCGTAGGAGCGGCGCCGGCAAGGTGGACGACAGCAGGGATGAAGCAAGAGGATGGGATGCAAGGATGCCGGTCCGAAGGCGTGGATGAGAGAGGTCGATCTCTTGTAATGGACGGCGGCGTCGGGGTATCAGCCCCGGCATGGTGGAGGAGGACGGCGGTGGATGGGGTGGCGGACGGCGGCAGACGGAGGAGGGTGGGGTGGAGAGGGTGTTTTGGCGCCCACGTAGTACGAATGGGGAAAAGGGAGGTAGAGAGGAAGGGGGGAACCATGTATTCAGGGCGCGCTTGTCTCAAATGCGAGGAAATTTACAAACTTAGCCCCTGTTTCAAATTTCTACTACATCACAGCAACATTAGTCGGTTGGGGATAGGACGGTAATCTCGCATACACCGAATATTTGCCGACGAGAGTTTGTTTTTGGCGCCCACCGTGTATGAATATGAATCGGGGAGGGAGTCGATTTCGGTCGAGGGCACACTGTGTTTTGGCGCCCACCGTGTATGAATCCAGGTGAGAGGCGGTTACGTCACGTTTGGGTGAAATTACAAACCTACCCCTATCGAAACCTATAGATATCTAGCAGATAGGCTTTGCATGGCAGGGATAGGTAGTAGTGATTTCCATCTCGAAGATTTTGGTTTTGGGCGGTTACTGTGACTTTCCCCGCTTCGTTCAAATTTTGCACAGTGCACGTTTACCGTGCCAAGTTAATTCGAACCCCTTTGTATTCTCCTATTTTTTTCGGGCGGGATCCATTTTCAATTGGAATTACATTCTATATACATCATTTTTTTATATATATACTTTCAAAAGCACAACAAAGAATTCTGCTCCTTTATATGTATAATATGATTTACAAATACAACGATCTCGAAATCTTAAGGTTGAATTCGAAAAAAATTAACCAAATTATGTTCTACTAAAATGTATGGATCAGTAATATCTACATATTAAATAACATAGATGTGCGTGAATTCATATGAGTACGCATGTTTGATAGATCAATTTTGGTTCGAGTATGGATTACATGTATCATCATCACGAATTCAAATATTTGAATCCCTCTTTTGTTCACTCCTTTCACGCCCATCTCTCTCGCATGCATGCTCCTTCAGGTAGCCATCACTCTCTTTTCTCCAGCTCACCCGCACGCTCACTTCATGTTTCTCCTATCCTCACAAACATGGTCTCTCGATGTCTCCCTTGAGAAGTGTCACACTCTCCGTATCATTATACACTACACGGTTTTCATTATCTTTCACGTCTCTACTGTTCTCTGGTATCACTCGGTACCTAAGCTTTCTTTTTCACCGCCACACACACAGTCTCCACTCGTCTTTCACTTTGTCTTTCTCTCTATGGGATTCTCTCACACACCCTATATGTCTCAACATATGACTCATACCACTAAAATTACTCTCTCTCTCCTGTAGACACAAGATTTTTTGCGGTCTCCTTTTCGTCTCCATCCCAGACTGACACCGATCAGACAACCCCGACTACCGTCTCCTCTCTCTCTCTCTCACAGACAGACACACACAACTCCTGCTTCCACTCCCCTTCCCGACTACCGTCTCTCTCTCACACACACAAAACTCTTGCTTTCGCACCCCGACTCGTATTTCTCTCACAAACATTTATCGACTAGCTAGCCTCTAGATAGGTTTATACACACGCACACTCATGCTTCCACCATCCCATACATGTCTCTCTCCCGCTCCTTGTATCCATGTAGCTTTTTCTTCCCTTCTTGAGACACGCCCTCTCGATCGTGCACACACACACTATCGCCTCATTTTAAGCTGATACCTATCGCACACACACTACTTGTGTCTTTGTCACACATGCACTCTGTCCTCCTCCACTCTCACTCTCTCTCACACACACACATGGGCTTTTTGCAACAACTAGCAAGATGCCCATGCGTTGCACAGAACATCAAGATGCATTTGTATGAGTAGTTTATCTTGTGGGGGAAAAGGATGAACGAGGGAAGACCTTATTTGCAAATGTGGAGAGGGGTGTGGGCATCTTTTTGGAAAATTGCCATAGTTTCCTTCCTATCCGTCAGATATAGATCGGACGGCCACATGATCATCACCGACAATGCTTTTTATAAGAGTAGGGATAAAAAATAGAGTTGGTGATGATGGTGGGCCTGCCATCCTGCAATGTAGGTCGTCCGATTTATATCTGACGGATAGGAAGGAAAATATGGCAATTTACCCACACTCTTCACCACATTTGCAGATAAGGCCTTCCCTCGTTCATCCTTTTCTGCCACAAGATCTTGATGTTCCGTGCAACGCACGGGCATCTTGCTAGTAAGAGTAGAAATTAGACATATACCACTTCTCGAATCTTGAAACCAACAACATTCCTCCCTTATCTCATCAAAACCGCCAAAGGAATATATTTTGAGTGAAACATAACATATTTTTAGTGATATACGTATTTCAAAACTAGACTGCTTTTCTATCAAATCGGTGAATATGTATTAATTGACTTTGATCGTGTGGCAACGCATTGGCACATTGCTAGTGGTTATTATAATTTTTTGGACACCAGACAAACGGTGGAGTACATATACGAAGAGAAGAGGCGCATGCACGCAGTCGACCTCTCGCTGTCTCGCACACATGAGTGTTACGTAAAGGAGACGTTAACAAATAAACCATAAAACCCTAGGTGCACGATTGCTGCATTCGCGGGTACCGGGTACGTGGTGGAGCACCTTTGTAGGAGTTGATGGTCGGGACCACAGGTGAACGACTTGGAGAGCGGTGGCTCGCCAGTTGCCACAGATCAAGTAGCCACGTTTAATATCATTTTTTTAGCGGGGTTAAGAGTTCCGATTTTCAATGGCACGTTATAAGTAATAAGTAGTTTTTAGAACGATTGGTATGGAGCGAAAATGGAATTCACAGTACTACGTACCTCCTTGGCGTATGGCTGTATGGGTTTATGTTACGAGATGTTGAACCTGTTAGTTCTAGGGAAAATACTATGGTTTAGATTTAGATGCTGGTTTTCATTAATCGGAAGGGGAAACCCTTCTTTGATTAAAAAAAACTACTACCTACATTCTGGTTTACTAGTCCCCATCGTACTTTGGGTCAAAGTTTGTCCACGGATTTTACTTGTAAAATGTGAATGGAAAACGAGATTTTGCTATACCCAAACAAAAAAGGACTGGAGGGAGTGATTGCTCTGACACGGACGCGACCTCTCATAGCGCAGGCATTGAACCGGCGCGCCGGCCAAGAGGGCCGCACTCACTGCAGGCCCGGCTGAGCACGCCTCCTCGCCGCATGCAACCAGCTTAAGACTGCTCCGCCTGCCTTCATTGAATCCGCGCGTGTGCCGACAACACATCCTTCGGCGAGCCGGCAGGCATTTTAGAACACAAAGAATGACTAAAATATAATTAAATTACGCATGGTCTTGACTTGTTGTGCTCGCACTGGTAGCAGGAACTAGTAGAGGTTTTTCTTTATTTATAACTCTCCTCACATTTTTTTGGCTTTGAAGTGAATCATGGTTGTGGACATTATGTATAAATGTGCAGATATCGGTGAACATGAGTTTGATGTGGAAGTTGAACTTGGAATGTCGGGCTTGCGGAACTATACCATGTCCAATGCTTCGTCTGTTATTGTTTGGAAAGTAATTGATGTTATTACATGAACCGAAAAAAACATTTTGTGCCACATCAGTAGATGCACAGACATCACAACAGGCATGCTGACTGGATAAACATTTGAACCTAGCTATTATGAAGGAAATTTTGTATTGACAATATTTTTAGATAGCAGGAGACGCCTAGCCTGCTCTGCCTCTGCTAGCTTATTTCTGGCTTCTTCCATCTCTTCTTTGGCTTGGGTGAAGAGAGCATCTGATTGCTCTTTTCGCTTCTTCAAGAACTCAGCTACATTCTCAAGGGCTGCTGCACGCTTTCTTTCAGCCTTTACAAATGCCACGAGGACACGAACATCTGACGACTCCACCTGGCTTGTGTGTAATCCAGCATCATCTGGGAATTTGCACCTTGAGTCTAATCCAGCATCATTAGGGAAACTGGCACCTTGTGTGTAATCCAGCTTCATTTTGGAAATATGATCTCGAGGTTGACTATACTTCCCTCCTCGTAGGAACTGCATCCTGACATGAAGTTACTTCTTTTTTAGATCAATACTCAAAGAAACCTAGATCCATTTAGTAGAAGCCAGATAAACAGAACTCGAAGAAGTTAATTCAAAAGGAAAAGAAATATAAAAAACAGACTACAAGGTGAGAACACCCACTTCCTACATCAAGTTAAAAATGAAAGCATTAGGACGATTAAGACTCTTCTTATTACACATCGAAGAACACCACGCTTAAGAGAAACAGAAACTACAACATATACACATCGAAGAACACGAGGCTAAATGAAAGTAATTGAAAGGGTGTTACTTACCAAAGCTCGTTTTACAGGTTCGGTGTAGCTCCTCTTTAACTTGCCACGCTCCTTAAAGATGTCCCAAATATCCCGTGTTTGGTCTTCATTGCTCCTCTGCATGTTCACACTCGCGGTTTTAAAATCTCAACATGGCAAGAAAAATAATACTAGTAATACTCGCTCATCTTGTGGGCAACATTAAAGCACTCGTCTGCCATGTTAGAGCATCTCCAACAGAATCGCAACGCGCGGCGCTTTAAAAAAGCGTTTACAGTGCTGAGATCGAGAAGTAGATACTAGAGAGTAGAGGATAGTTCTCAGCATAAATAGATAAAAAAAGATACCCATACCCCTCTCCAGATTTGCAAATAAGGCCTTCCCTCGTTCATCCTTTTCTCCCACAAGATAAACTAATCATACAAATGCATCTTGATGCGTGCAACGCATGGGCATCTTGCTAGTTCTAAAAACCTTTCCATCATTTGCCACACTGCTGGTTGCAGATGAAAAACCTACCCAAGCACAGCGTGATACAGGAGCGACGCACAATTACAAGCTGATATTCTGTTGGACAATGGAGGCTATAACCAATTACTTTTACGGTAACAATAGCACCCAGGAAAATTGAAGGGTAGGTATGAACAAAATTGGAACTGCACATGTAGTGCTAAGTGATTCAATACACACATTACCAATCGAGGAGGAGAAGGATGGTCGCGGCGGCCTTTGTGAGTCATGGTCGGCAACGGGAGTCAGTTCATTGTCAACGACGGTGGTACTTCTGCGCTTGGCGTCGGCTTCTGGGAAGCAGATCCGAGACCGTGGAAGACGATGCCGGGGAAGAGGCTCCGTCTACGACGATGACGGTGGACTGGCTCCAGTGCGTCGTAAGAGGTCGTCGATAAGGCAGATGCGCTGCGGTGGATGAGAGCGCCGATGTAAAGGGGAGGAGCACGAAGGCTGCGGTGCCGTGGAGAAGTCTATTTTGCGGTGGGGATAGAAAATGGGGAGTATTCAGGTGTACTACTCTGGGTGCCGGGGTGGGGCTGGCTGGGTAGGGTGAACCTGAAGTTGTGAAAACAGCCCCCTACCAAGCGTCGTCCGTAGGCCTGTTCCGAAGGCTATGCTACTCGAATCAGGGTCGCGGGAGATTTTCCCGCCGACCTCAAAATTTTGTGCACTGGACTGCCCGTGTGGCGTGTTGAGTGATTCAGCTAAGCAACTAGCGAGTAGTAGTAGTAAACTCTGCATATTAGGTTTGACCGAAGTCAAACTTTCTAAAGTTTGACCAAGTTTATATAAAAATATAAATATTTACCATAACAAATATGTATGATGTGGAAGTACATTCAATGAATCTAATGGTATTTATTTGTTATTGTATATGTTAATATTTTTTGTTATAAGCTTTCTGAGTTTACAAAACTTGACTTTGACCAATGCTAATACGCGGACTAAAATAAAAACGGAGGGAGTACACATTTGTTTTCTTAGTTTGTAGTGAACTAATCATTTGTTGAAATTGTGGAATAAATATATTAGGCTATTGACTTCGAATGTAATGGTCTATACAATTCAATAGTTACAATCATTATCGAATCCCAAGATGTATACAAGGTCTATAGTACTTCACAACATGCTCAAACTCACATAATCCCAGTCAAATGAGAATCTAAATGCATTTCATAGTTATTACTTTGTAGGATGCAACAAAAACAACCAAAACTCTACATCAGCCATTATAGAAGCAACATTTTGACATATCCCGTTGTGTGAATGAAATGTGCAGAGAGAGCTTTTGAAGATGAAGAAGATATGGCGGGAAAGATTGTATGTATGTGGACGAGAGAGTAGGAGACAAACCTAACGAGACAGAGAGAGAGAGAAAGAGAAAGAGAGAGGAAGAAGTTAGGTCTGTGAGAAAGATGGATACATGTAATATACGTGATTCTGTATACGTGGAAGGAGAAGAGACAACATGTTTGATGAGAGAGCTAGAAAAACATGGACGAGAGGGGAAGGATCTCATGGGTTGAGGGATTGACAATTTTGTGCGGGGGAGAGAGGGATTGGTAATTTTGTGCAAGAGGGAGAGAGGGTGGGGGGAGGAGTCAGCCAGCCGTTGTCACATCACCCTGCTTCCAAATGACCCCGCATTCTCTAGCGCGGTGTGGTCGCCGTCTTCGATCTGCTCGATGCCCTCTTTGAAGATTCAGGTGTTGTGCATGTTGGGGTGCAAAAAAGCACAAGCGAGAGTGGTCTCCGTATAACCTTGGATGGGGATGAATTGTGTGCTCGGTGGAGTGTGTGTGTGTGTGTTGTGCTGCACGCGTGCGCGCGCGCGCACGCGCGCGCGCGCGCGTGTGTGTGTGTGTCAGATATTGAGAGAAAACAAACCTAAGTAGATAAATGGGTATTCACGAAGAGATTGTGCGAGCCTTGACGTGGGTAGGGGCCGAGTGAGCGTGTCAAAATGTGCGCGTTGATGCATATGTTGCATGCGATCGTGCGAGGGACTGATGAATCGAGAGAGATGGTTGTTGTGTTACAGATGCTCCTCTCTCTTTCTCTCTCTCTCTCTCTCTCTCTCACACACACACACACACACAAGTAAACTAGAAGATTGTTCTCTCATGTATACACAACGTATCGGCATTTGTCTATGTCTCACTCATGCATGATCATTTGCACATTCACACCTCTCTATGTCTATATCACACGCACACCGTCTCCACATTGCCCTTCCGCCACAACACACATATGGACACATACACACGTTCTCTCACAGTCACACACACAAAATAAGTATTAAAAAAACTAGGGCGCACCTAAAACGTCCAAATCCAAATAAACACAAACTGGAGCTAAATTCAAATATATGGAAATATTGCAGCATCAAGAACTTTCCCAGGAAAAAAAAGTGGAGTAATATTCGAGGATTATTTTCACACACACAAAAAGGTTCGGTGGATGTCCTTCGAGCGCGACACGACGACGCACCATTCGATCGACCGCGCGGCCGCGGTTCACGCGCTTGTACAGGATTCCGTATCGTGGCTGTGGTACTAACTTCAATTTTTTTAGTAAAAGCGCTGCCTAAGTATAATGTTTACATGTACTAGTACGGTTTTCTTTTAAGTTTGACCAACCTCATATAAAACTAAAGTAAGCTCCCATACGCGCACTCATCAATATGCCGCCGCCGGCGTTGCGCATGCCGGCGCCCGCCTACTTCGAACAACAATTTCTTGCCCATCACCGCCGTGTCGCCGCCAGCCCTGTGCCATGAAGCCGAAGGCTCGCTCGCTCACGTCGTCTGCAGTCCCTCGTCGCCATGCCGCCGCGCTGCCAAGCACGCGAGCAGCTGGTGGAGCCGCGTCTATGCATGCAGCGTATGAAGAGGAGGACGAGCGCGTGCTCCAGCACGCCGGCGAGAAGGAACTAGCATGTCATTGTCGTCTCCGCCCGCGTGGAGGAGGCGTGCATGGTGGCTGTCGTGGCGGAAGCCAGTCGCGCGTGCGTCGAGCCCGCAAACCGGGTGCGGACGTGGAATCTACCTTCGAGACCTTGAATGCCACATGGATCCTGCAATCTGAAGGAGCAATTTGGGTCAGTCGACTCATGTGAGCCGTTTGATGCAACATGGATGGCTAGAAGGGCTTCTTCTACCTCTTCCGCCGTCTTCTTCCTTTGCTCCGTCGAAGTTCTTTCACAAATCGACTGACCCAAATTATACTACTAGTACGAACGTATTAAGTACAGTAGGAACACAAAGGTACGAGCAGTAGTACCAACTGCAAGAAGAACAGTAGTAAGACATAGTACTAGTACTACTCTACGTACTAAAGAGTTCAAATAACTTGAAAGAACATAAACATAGTTCTGTTGGGGCCTTAGCACAACACACCCTTGAAAATAAACTAAGCAACTAGTCCGCTTGACACTGCAGTAGAACCAGCATGAGCGATAGCACTGCCACCTAGTCGAAGTCCGAGTCCACAACCTCGACTTCGTCCTTGTCCCTCTTACTCTTCCTCTTCGCCGACGCTTCTTTACTTGAACCGGACACTGGGCTCTGCTTCTTCATCCAACCCATGAATATATTTAAACAAAGGTAGGCATCCATTGCTGCGTACAGGATGTGATCTTCATCTAATGTCTTCGACTCCCATGCATGATGAAACTCGTGATGAGGTTTCTTCAGTTTAGCGTACGAAGGATCAATCATGGCTGCTGCCAGGGTCAGCATTGAAGGTTGAGAGGAGGACACCAGGCTTGCCTTTTGGAGATCGAAGGGCTGGCCTACAATGAGACCTATCCGACGCAGGACATCCCTGTCGTTCTTAAAGCCTACAGTAACGAATTTCACTCTTTTGTCCTTGAGGAAGTTCTTAAAATCCTGGCACTCAACATAGGCATGGCATATGTGGTAGACCAAGCAAACGTTATGTACGCAAACCTGGATCACGGCAGGCTTCTTCCTCTCTTCTTCCTTTAGATCATTCTCTCGTCCCAGGACTGTGGTGTACTCAACATCTAGCCCAGCGACCCACTCATCCATTGAACTGTTGAACATGCGTTGGAAGCGAGCAAGCCATGCTTTCACCGTCGCGGATCCACGTGTGTAGATGACGATGAACTGATCGCCGGTGATGGCTCTAACCTGGTACTCAGCGGCGACCATGGAGATTTTGGAGGCCATGGATTTTGGAGGAGGGTTAGGAGAAGTTGAACTATTGTACCCCGCAAAAACTGGGAGCGAACTAATGTGAAAGGACGGGACGACTGGGAGCGAACTATTGTGAGGTAGAAGACAGGGACGAGTAGGGCGTGCGAACGGCATGGGGTTGCTGGCTTGCCCGGTGGATAAACGGCTCCAAGCCCCCAAAGAGTTCTCGAGAACTATGTGGGACCCACTAGATGTCATGTCTACTAGACCCATATCGTAGGCCTGACGGTATAGCTTTTGCCTGTTCGCACGCCATGCCGGTGCGTGGATGTAACTTCACTTAATTCCATCAACCGTCGCGCCTGCCACGACCTTCGCCTCCCTCACACGGTCGCGCCCTTTGAGATTTTGACCGGTTATAAATGAGCAATTTTTTTGCCTACTCCGCATGCATGATACTCCCTCTGGTCCTTTTTACCCCCGTCAACCGTTTGCAAAGTGTTTAACCAAATATATACTTTTTTTGAACACCACCTTATATTAATTAACCAGCCACACCAGTACACTCATTCGATACAATATTCACCACACAGGGCGGTATGTTATTTACAAGAATACCATCTAATCTATTGTCAAAGCTATACTTAGCGATTAAGTGTGCCACCTTATTGGCCGAACGGCTAATCTTTGACAATTGAAGATTGTTGATCAACTTCGAGATGCTCAACGCTTTCATCTTCAGGTCACGCATAGCAGACCTGTCATTGTCCCCCGATGCAAGAGACGCTACCACAAAAGCGCAACCAGTCTCTAAAATTACAGGTATATGAAGAGAAATACCTATGTAGAGACAGGTAATGCAAGCCCTAAGCTCCGCTTCCTCCATGCTTTGACAGGCATCAATGAAATCCCACGACCAAATTTATACTAAATATATCAATATCTACAATACTGATTATAATGAGTATAAGAACTACGTTTTATAATGAGTGTAAAAATATTGATTTGACATTGTGAATGTTGATACTCCCTCCGTCTAGGTGAGTAAGTCATCTTAGGCTGTGCACCGTGACCAATGAGGAGGGGAAAATGAGAGACATTAATGTTTATTTGCTAATTAAATAGTATTGCATGCAACGAACTAACCACTTCATGTAATGTTTGATAGTCTCAGGTCATTAAAAGCATGCACACCCTAACTTCGGTAGTAACATCGAGTCCAACTCAGCAAATTTGCTTATGTGGAAATGAGTTAATGAGGAGAGATGTAGTATTAGTAACTTAGCTAGTTACTGTAACATCACATGTCCCAATGCAATATGAGTCTATAACCTAATAAATGAAGCTTTGCATGTTACCACACTTATGTTACTAACCATTATTGAGGTAGTAACATAGTCTAGGGATATGTGTATGTTACTAGTGTATGTTACTCTCCATTGTGGCTAGTCTTATTGGTTGATATGTCAAGAAACAAGAAATGAGGTAGAAGTTAATGCACCGCGCCTACGTGTTTTGGGATTATTTGGTTTTCGTAAGATGACTTACACACCTAGCTATTAGAGTACCACTACCTCCATTCTAGTTTAAAGGGCTCGACTCAAAAATTTCACCTACTCTTAGCAAGATAGTAGAGGCGGTGGAATAGTTTTTGAAGTCTGCAAAAGTACTCAACTAATGATGTCGTTCTTCACAAAAAATGTGTTTACCAATGCATGCATGAACACTAGTTACTCTAACCCCCCTCTCTTCTTTAACTCTTTGCCACATCAGCATGTTTGCTATTCCTGTGTGCATGATACTAGCTAAGATACCACCATGATGGTCAGCCTTAATCATCGCATGCAATAATTTAGTGCACCTTGAAATATGAACATGTGTGGGCGTGTATGTTTTTAATTACTTGAGACTATACCTAGCCCGGCATGCAAGATGACTTATTATGCACCGTTCCCCATACCTGCAGGAAGCCCGTTCGTCTCCAAGTATTTTCCTCTCCATGTGTGGAAACAATATGCCTGCCAAACTCTCCTTGTCCCTCTGGCGGTCCCACCACTCCACCCCGTGTGAAAAAATCTGCATGCATGACTCTCCTCCCCCCATGCTCGTCCAATCCGTTGTGACCAGCAATATTTCCACCCCTTCGCTCCCCCATAATTTACTACAACAAATATGCCCACGTAGCTTTTACTTAACTTCACGTGCATTGGGTCACTAACATAAGGGCCCAGCAGTGTACTGGCCCACATGTCAGTGACGCAACTGGACCTGCAGTTAAGTCAGTGCAGCTCAGTCCATATCTTACGTAGGTGTGCCATTGCTCGCTATAAATACTGTGCCTCCCATGACATTGCTATCTCCTCCCCCTCACGTTCACGTTCATCGCTATCTCCTCCCCCTCCCTCTCACATCGACCACCATGGCATCGCCCCTCCCAAGCCCTAGGAGCCCCTTGCTGCACTGCGCGGACGGTCACGCATCGTCGTTCCGTTCCTCGCCGCCACTAGTCGAGGAGGACCCGTCGGCGTTCCGCTCCTTGCCGCTACGCGATGCGTCGCTGTTCCGTTCCTCGCTGCCACTAGTCGAGGAGGACGCGTCGGCGTTCCGCTCCTCGCCGCGACGCGTCGAGGTGAATGCGTCGGCGTTCCCAATCTCGCCAGCACACGCGTCGGAGGACGCGTCGGCTCCCCGCTACAAGGAGAACGCCGCACCGCGCGCCGAGCCCCCCAGCCTTGAGGAGCTTTGGAAAGAAATGGATGTCGCCTTGTGGGAGGCTTTGCCTCCAGCAGAGCGCACCAAAATAAAGGCGGAGAAGAAGGCCGAGGAAGAGAAGCGCACCACGCAACAAGCTTTCTGGGAGATCTATGTTGCGTCCGAGAGAGTCAAGCAATTGGTTCTTTGGCAGAAGGCTCGTGCGAGGGCCGTGAGGGTGGCGGAGGACGCCCGTGCCGACGCCCTGAGTGCAATCGGGCCCAAGCGCCTCATCTACGCTTGGCGGTACGTGGACCGGGTGCACGCTTCCAGCCAGGAGGAGTACCTGTTGGCGCCGGATCACCACACCGGTGAGATCGCGCTCGCTCGTCGGCAAGCCGCCAATTAGCACCTTGCTAGTTGCGAGGCTGAGGAAGAGGCATTGTGTTGGTGCGCTGGGAAACGGCCGCGCACCAGGGCATTCGTGGCGCGCCGCAAGCACTCCTGCGAGCGTTGTGGCTTTTAGGAGGAGTATAATTTTTGCTTCGTAAGGCGATCTCATTAGTTTTGGGACGCAAATGATAAATCCCGAACGTTCAGGAATTTTTAGCGTCCTTAATTAAGTATGTAAAAGGGAAAGTTTGGAAACATTGTGTATTATTACGCATTTTGCAAGTACGTGCATATAGCACAAACTTTACTATATACTATTGGACTACACATCTCTCTCGATATATGCTTGCAGACCGTGCTACTCCCTCCGTCCAGCTCAATAAGTCATCTTTGGTTGTGCACGGTGACCAAGAAGGAGGGAAGACTTGTACACCTAGACGGAGGGAGTACTACCATTACTTATGTATGTGCAAATGCACGTTTTCACATTACGATGCGGTTTTTGTAAAAGTAGAAAAATAGCACTAGTCAAGCTTATGAAACGATTCAATGCAAAACAAATGCAAAAATGCTCGTTTGATTGTTTACTTTTAGCTTCCTTCTCTGTGGTTATTTCTCTGTCGTACTTTGTACAGAGCATCTCACTAGTTGGAAAGGCATGCAAATTCCCAAACCGCTTCCTACACCCTGAATCGAATTTTTTGCCTAACAAGTTGTGCCGTGCAATTGGAATTCCAACTTGAGTACTACTACTAGTAGGAGTACCAGGGGCCAGTTCTTTTAGGCTTCTAGATTAGTAATCCCATAACTACTACCTCCGTCCTGGTTTATTGGTCCCCATTGTAATCTGTGTCCAATTTTGATCATAAATTTAACTAATGAAATGTTAGTGCATGTCACATGCACTACTCCATCCGTCTAGGTGAGTAAGTCATCTCAGGCTATGCACCGTGACCAAGGAGGAGGAGAAAACGAGAAACGTTAATGTTTATTTGCTAATTAATAGTATTGCATGCAATGAACTAACCACTGCATGTTGTGTTTGATATCTCAAGTCATTAAAAGCATGCACACTCTTTATCTCTTATTGGTTGCTATGTCAAGAAACAAGAAACGAGGTAGAAGTTAATGCACCGCGCCTAAGTGTTTTGGGATTATTTGGTTTTCGTAAGATGACTTACACACCTAGGTGCACCGCGCCAAAGTGTTTTGAGTAACATTTTATCAGTTAAATCTTTGGTCAAAATTTAGCACAAATTACAATGGCGAGGAATAAACCAGGACGGAGTAGTAGTTTAGAAGCCCAAATAAATGAGTGAGGCGCCTTATTGTTACTCTCCACTTTAACTAGTCTTGTGGGAAAAGCTGGGGAAGCCGCCAAAAGAACTGGCCCTAGGAGTAGTAGCTAGGGATTGAGTGTGGGAGATGAACTGGAGAAAGTAAATGCAGAGAGATAAAATGCAAAAAAGACAGAGGGATGTGATGGTTTCTTGTCCGTTTATTTTACCAGGCCATTTATTACTGGGAGTGGTTGGGTTTTGTGATATGACGGCTTTACTGCCGCGCCACGAGCGGGGTGAGAGGTGAGACTCCCGTGCAGCGCCGCCCTCTACACTTGGACTACATCGGTCGTGGTTTATTAGTCCCCCATTGAATTTTACTAAAGATTTAACTGACAAAATGTTAGTGCATGTCAACAAAAACTATATCGTTGGATTCGTATTTGAACATAGTTTCGAATGATATAATTTTAGGTGGCATGCATCAGTATTTATCGTACTATATATAATGTTAGTTCAATTTTTGGTCGTACTAATCTATAGTAGTAAGGTGCCCGTGCGTTGCACCGAAGAGTGAAATGCATTGATCGGGGAGTTGTTTAATTTGACAAAGGATGTGGGGGTCATCTCATGTGTAACGGGTATCGATAGGTTTCTTCGGATATTATCTCATCTCTAGAGATCACAAACATCCGGGTGAAATAGATAAAAAGGTATCTTTTACAAACAAAAGCGTTCAACTATTCAACCTGCATCCAAAACTTGTGAAGAAATAACACTTATTGTGCTTTGCAAGAAATGATCTTTAAGAATTAGTTTTTGAGTATCGATTGTTATACATGTTGGCTACAGATGACATGGCACTTTCTTATAGTCAACAGTTGGCTATACTATTAAGTAATATTAACCATGCCCTTATACACCTAGATGGAGGGATTAAATCAGGATGACTTGCAAGGGGCCAGAGGAGATGTAAGAAATGGTTCATCGTAAGTCTTTCACCAATATTGTAGTAAAAATTCATACATGGAAGATTCTAGACTAAACCATAAACGGATACACTTTTATTCATGCGCGATACTCCAATAGAGCAAGATCATGCATGGAAGTCTCCACATTCTTAGACAGCGGATTACATTGAGCGAAGACTAATGATCAACATTTAACTTGATAATGCGTATTTTTTTGGAAGAACAGGGAGGCTCCTCCCCGGTTCCATTTTGTGATATGAAACCCAAAGTATCTTACATCAGCTCACTGAGAGGAGCAGTTCAAAGGAAGGACTGCGGCGAAAGCCACTCAAGTTTAACGACAAGCTTATAGAATCAAAAGCGGCAAAGACATGGGCCATAAGCGCCCACACACACACTACATGTTTTCTAAGTGCACTTGATAATGCGTATGTCCAGGTGAACCTCCTTGGAGTCCCTGTGCACCGAGTCGGTGGGTAAAGGATGGAACGGATGCCATGGGTTTTCCAAGTCCACATTGGCGGGATAGTCCCAGCTCCCTAGAGTCCAAGTCTGTCCAATGAGGCCGGTGTCGCCGCCCACGCAACCCGGAGGGGTAGTAACATTGACCACGCACCCGCACCGCCCGACCTGCTATCCAACTGACCACAGGATCGAGCTTTGGACAATTAGAGCGACATTGTTATGCTTGATGGCTCTGCTGCGTGTGTGCAGGCATGCATGCTATCGTTCGTGGGCGGGATGGGGCTTCCTGCTTCTTCTGCTGCTATGTCTGTGTTCCTGACCCTTTCTGTCTCCATCCAACAATTCTTGTACTCTGCCATGGGGCTATTTTTATACGGCAATCCTATTCTTACGTGCAAGTTCTACAAAAAGTCTTACGTACTAGTGTAGTTTGAGCGATCCGTAACAGTTCTGTTGTAGGCAGTTTTCCCCCCTCTCACATTACGTCAGATTTTGTAAGAGTTGTGCGTAGGAGGAATTCTGTTTTTATACCTCTGTATGTACATATATTACGTAACTATACATATATAGGATGTTTGCCGTCTTCTTCCATGAGTGCACATTCCTCAGGGCACGCCGCTCCACTCCATGCCGCACGCCATCGTTACTTGCACTCCGACAAGCCCAGGCACCATCGCCACTTGAACTCCGACAAGCGCAAGCACCATCGCCACTTGTACACCGACAAGAGCAGGCATACTAGCTAGTATAGTATCCTCTCAGCTACCTTCCCTCCTTAACCATCTTCTTCAGCTCCACGCGCATGCATATTCATGCAGCCAACAGTGAGGAATGAGGCGACCAGCGTCTAGGGCACAGGCAGTTGAGCCCGGTGTCCTCGCTTGAACATGGCCATGTTCCAGCTGCTCATCAGCATGCACGCGCAGCCGCACATGCCTTAGCTTGACATCGTGGACACCATGATGAGCTCGACGACGGTTCACACGTTTAGGCTTTGCCTAGCATCCGCCTTGCCACTGGCGACGCGTAAAGGATACCATGATGGCGACGACGCCAATGACATGCACCGCCAGAAGGATGGCGACGCCGACGTATTACTGCGACAATACGATGGGGCTGTTGGTTTGAGACTAAGTTTGCCAAAGCTTGCCACATTTAAGGTTAGGAAAGTTTGACCAACTTAGGTGTGTGTTTGGTTCAAGCCTCATTTTAGGCAAGCCACACTATGGTCCCACATCACATACACATAAAAAGTGTGGCAAGATTCCCTTAGGCTTGCTGAATTGTGGCTCTCATTTTGAAGAACTAACCTTAGGCAAGTTTGGCAACATTGTATGGCAAAGTGTGGCACTCCTAAGCCTAGAACCAAACAGCCCTGATGTCGCGCCTCGACCGCTGTCGACTGTCACTAAGTAGTCTGACGACGGCTGGAAAAGTGTTGCATGCATGAGTGTAAAGTGCGTTCTGTGCTAATTAAACATGTGTGGCTCTACACATGTTTGTCATGAAGTTGTGTGGGTGCAGTAGTTGGTGTACGTGGGCATCAGCGGGAAGATCGCAGGCTCGACCTCCTTCGACGCTGCATATTCTTTTTTGTTTCACTGACTAGTTGGATCCACATAGGTAGAGAGAGGGTGCTGTCATGTTCATGTTTGACCAGTCAACAAAGTAAAATACGAAGCTATATGGTAAGACAGTGACCGTATAATCACATGTAATCGTATATAGTGACCGTATTGACCGTATTTTTAAGTACAGTGACCAAAGTGAGCTTTCGACACAAGTTCGATGACCTCGAATGCATTTTACTCATCTATATATATCTACTCTTATAGAAAACCGAGTTGGTGATGATGGTATGCCTGCCATCTTGTAATATAGACCGTCTGATCTATATCTGACGAATAGAAAGCCAACTATGATGATTTTACAAAAGATACCCGCACCTCTCTCCACATTTACAGATAAGGCCTTACCTCGTGCTCCTCCCTATGTCTCTATCTCTACTACTTTTTTTATAACAAATCGAATAGTGTTGCGCCGTCCGCTGCACGCCCGGCTGAACACGCCTCCTGGCCTCCATCATCACCAACTGAGTCTTTTATAGGAGTAGGAGTAGAGAAAAAACCAAGTTGGTGATGATGGTGTGCCGTGCAATGCATGGGCATCTTGCTATTTTTTTGCATATAAGTCCAAACACCACGTAGACACGGTCTTTGAGCTTGGTTCGTAGTCGTTCCACGATCGGGCACTAAAGTTTGTAACTATTTTAGATTAGAATATACTACTCCTTCGGTGCTAGTAGTAGAGCATAGTCCTACTCTACTACTCTACTCTAGCAAGCTAGGGCATAGTACTATAGTAGGTACTGTAGGGAGTACCAGTACTGTGATCACTCAAGCAAGTTGTCTGGCATCGATATGACCCTACGCAGCTGGTATGTGTCTCGTAAGTCAAGCGGCGTGCTGTAGTCATCATCACCTGTCCATTTCCCGTGGCACATATTCGCTTCTCCATTTTTGTCCGCACATAATCTCGTCCAAGCTTCCATCCCCGCTAAGGCGCCTCCCCCCTCGTCTGAAACCCAAGCACTAACAATGGCAGAACCGAGCAGCATCCGCCAAAAGAGTGGCTGGAATTCGCTCCCCACAGAGGTAATAAAGCTCATTGTTTCACGTGTGGACAATCTCAGTACCATGCCGCTCGCCGCGTGCTCGTCGGGGCTATACCGTTTACTCAAAGCCCTTAGGTCGGAGCCTTTTAAGCCAGATCCTTGCTTGTCGATGCCGCCTGATCTTCAGAAATGGCGTGTCACACAGCATAACGATCGTAGGGTGGCGAGCATCAACCCCCTTCACTGTGATCCGATCCCCGTCAGCCTTAGCTACATTAACGGTATGTACTGGGTCGGCATGAACACGTCTTGGATGGTGCTCGTCGACGGTCACGGTAGCTGGATGCTCGTGGAGGTCTACACCCGGCGATTGATCCCCCTTCCTTCGATTAACACTACACTGCTTTGGCACCATGGCCCAGAATACTCAGAATCTTACAGTAGCCAACATGATACCAAGTTTGATTTTTCTCAAGGTTGTAATCTGCCAAGTGCCCACAAGATCTACGAATTATAAAGATTTCAGGCTAATTGCGTTCTTCAACCGCGGTCTCGCCTATCTGACAGGTCACTACAGTAAGTGGATAAATCTGCACGTCCATCGCAGGATCATACATCCTCCATGGTTCTCTGATGCCATTGAACACAAGGGCTTCATTTACGCTGTCGACTCCTTCTATGGCTGGATGTATTGCTGGCCTACTCCAGTCATCGCTACAAATGGCTGTTACAGCAGTATGTTACTTTCCTATGATATCATGATGGCTTGCTTATATTATTGTCAACATTTACTGAAAAAATATTCATGCTCATAACATGTTGTTCTTAAGATTGACTAAATCAAGAGCCCTTTTTATTTGACTCCAACTTGATATGATGTTGTAGGCCGCCTGGTGTCCCTACCCTTCCTAATCCCAGAACCTTTCAAAGAAAAGCGGCATGGCAGTTGCAGGTGGTTCCTGGCTCGATCAGACGATGGCGAAAGGTTGATGATCGTTCGCACGTACCGGACGTGTTGTTTCGCGGAATACAATCACAGTCACTGCAAGGTCTTTGAGCAGGATCCCAGCTTCTCTGGGCCTTCAGGAATTTTTGACTGGAGGCTGGTAAGTAGCCTTGGTACACGCTCTCTGTTTGTCGGACTGAATTATCCGATTAACCAGGAGATAACCGACGGCAAGGATCATGATGGCGGTGCGGTTTCGTTCATCAGGCAAAACTGTGTGTACACAGCGTACCATGCGTCTCTGCATGCACCATACCCTGATATGTGCCGCCATGCTCTGCAGCCCAAAGTAGGAAAGAGGGTCGCAAGTATCAGACTTCGACCTGCTGGCTGGAGTTTCCCCCGTCAGGCACCCATCTGGTTCAAGCCGTCAGCCAATCTCCACAGCTTAATAAATAGTAACGTCTAACTGAGCCAGTTAGTTAGATGCGTACACTTGGTGTAGTAGGATCTTTATTTAGTTTGATGCATACACTTGTTCTTTTTTGGTAGCCCTTTTGTAATGATGGCTGATGTTTGGTTTGGAAGAGAGAGCTGCGTCTTCACTCTTCCAGCCTGCTTACTACTTCTGTTGCACCCCCAGCCCTGGTTGCTGCTGATGCTGTTTTCAATGTACAATCAGTAGTATGTTTCGTCTGTTGGTTGAATAAATGTGTTGTTGGAACGACAAACACAATGTTTTGGAAGTCGTTGCACGGTTCGATCCTTTAGTGCCCCGTACCGTATGTAGCTCATACTATTTTTCATACGGAACACATTTTCCACTTGTTGATAACATGCAGCCCACTGATGAATGCCCAATAGAGAAGCCCATAATTAACTGGAAGGGAGGCTCTCACATGGATCCGGCCCAGGTACATGCTCATGGTCCCCTAAACATAAATAAGTAAATAAATAAATAAAGCTAAATGCTCATGCACCAGTTCTTTGGGAAAATAGGTAGCCCAGTATTTCTTTTTGAAGAATACCTAAGCTAGGCCTATTTGTTTTCTCCGAATTACTGGGCTGCAAATCTTCCAAGACGAGGAGGGATGCATTCCGTCCTGGCCAAAGAGTATGGTCAATGTCTGTTAAAAGTAATATCAAAAGGGGTTGAAAATTCCAAAAAAATTATAGCAAATGGGATATTAGTTTTTTTTAATTTTGTTCTTCACTGATATCTTATACGTATTTCATTGGATTTAACATGACATAGTACTAATTTATTTTTAAATTTGTTTTAGTATGGCTATTTATTTTTGGATTAAGAATATTATGTTCCCAGCAAAAATTTCCCACATATTTAGTTAATTTTTTGACCCTGGTACTGACCAGAAAATGGCCGACAATTCTAAAAATGGAAAACGGGCGGCTGACTTGTTTACGCAAGGCTTTGTCAGTGAACACACGATTCTAGCCGCCGTGCTTCTTCAATCTCTGATCTTCCTGCTCCAGCCGCCTAAACTAGCGCCGGCGGGACTGCCTGCTCCCTCCTCTTGTGGCCCGCTATGATGCCGCGCAGGCTTCCTCGGCCCACCCTACTCCCTCCGCTGGCCTGGCCGCACACAATCAACTGCCTCCTTATTATGCAAAAAAAAAAATGATTCCTCCCACTGACATCTGGGGCGCACCGGTTGGGAGGATGACCTGGGGGCCTACTATGTTAACGCATACGCAGGGCTTGTCAACTTAGTCAACAAACAATTCTAGCAGCAGTAACTGTTGGATTTGAATCGAACGGTTCTGCTGCTTCTTCAATCGCTGCTCTTCTTGCACCAGCCGCCCAAACCAGCGCCGGGGAGACCGCCTGCTCCTGCCTCCAGTGGCCAGTTGTGCTATCGTTGAGGCCTCATCGCCCCCTACTACTCCCACCGCTAGCCAGGCCCTGCGGCGACGGCAGCCTCACACCGCAGCCGAACCAGTGAACCCTCGTACTCCTCTCCGCGTGGGCATCCACTGCCGCGTCTTCCCCGGCTCCGCGTCGTCCCCTTCCTAGGCCTCGCCGTCGTCCACCGCCTTGGTGCTCTCGGTGCGGCATGGTCAATGTGGTCAACGACGTTCCATTGGAAGAGTACTGTACATGGAGAGGCTGACAGCTGGGTCCACAGCCATAGCCCAATTTTTTTGTGATTTGCCAAGTAAGTCGCTTTGTCAGGCCTGTTGGGCTGCAAATCTTTCAAGACGAGGAGAGCTTTTATTTGGCTGGCCGAGAAAATGGCCCATCAGTAATGAGAAATGGGCTGTACATTTTTAAAACACATCAAACCGACAATTAGTTTCAAATATCTTTTTTTTCATTTCGAGATTTTAAATTACATTAATTCTTATGTGTGGAGAATTTGTTGGATTTTATATTGATATACATTTATTTTTAAAATCAGTTTGAATGTGAGTCGAAATTTCGGGATTAAAAACAGTTTGGACCGCACCGAAATATGCAAAAATTCGTATAAGTTTTTAACTGTGGCCACGATATGGTCTGTAATGCTAACAAAAAGAATATGGGATCCAAAAATAACCTTAAGAATTAGAAAATGGGCTGTATATTGTTAAAAATAATGGCAGATGGGTTGTATGCTGTTTTCCACATATTTGAGGCTTTCCTAAAAAAAGGTTGACGCACAAGCAGTGACTGTTGGATGGCCATCCAACGGCCGTCGTGCTTCTTCAATCTCTGCTCTTCCTGCTCCAGCCGCTCAAACAAGTGCCTGCTCCCTCCTCCCCGCGGTCGGCTCTGACAGCTCGGACCCACCAGCTATATCTTCGTACGCAAGGAAGTGCCTCCTTATTACGCACAAAAAAATGAATACTCCCCCTGTTAGCTGGGACCCAGTATAGTGGCAGGCTGACTTGTGGGCCTAAAAGTTGATGGGGACGAAGGGCTTTGTCAACTTAGTCAATATGCATGATTCTAGCTCCAGTGACCGTACAATGTCCATCCAACGGCAGTAGTGCTTCTTCAACCACTGGTCTTCTTGCTCCAGTCGCCCAAACCAGCGCGGGTCGTGCCTCGTGCCCCTGCCTCCCGTGGCCGGCTATGATGCGGCGGAGGCCTCACCTCCCCCTACTACTCCCACCGCTGGCCATGCCATCCCTCTACTCACCCTCACCCCGGTTATTCTGCGGCGACGGTAGCCTGACACCGCAGCGAACCAGTGAACCCTCGTACTCCTCTACGCGTGGGCATCCACTGCCGCGTCTTCCCCGGCTCCGCGTCGTCCCCTTCCTAGGCCTCGCCGTCGTCCAACGCCCTGGTGCTCTCGGCGTGGTGTGGTCAACATGGTCAAGGAACGTCTTCCATGACGTGGACTATACGTGGAGAGGCTCACAGCTGGGTCCACCGCCGCAGCAAGCAAGTGCCTCCTTATTACGCGCAAAATAATTATTCCTCCGCCTGACAGCGGGGACCCACCAGACGGGCCACCATATTTCGCGAAAAACGTTTCCCCCCTGACTGCTGGGACCCACTAGCTACACCTTCGCACACAAGGAAGTGCATCCGGGCAAAAAAAAGCGATTCGCCCCCCTGACTGCTGGGACCCACCAACTACATCTTCGCACGCAAGGAAGTGCGTCCGGGCAAAAAAAAAACCATTCACCCCCCTGACTGCTGGGACCCACCAGCTACATCTTCGCATGCAAGGAAGTGCATCCGAAAAAACGATTCGCCCCCCTTACTGCTGGGACCCACCAGCCACATCTTCGCACGCAAGGAAGTGCCTAACAGTCGGGACCCACCTGGTCGAAGCGTACGTAGCGTTGTCATTATGGTCGCGAACGTGTACGTACATATATACTGGTGGATGTAGAGGCGCGCACGTGTCGTAGTAGAGGCGCGCACGTAGCATGTACACGTACTTACAGCGGCGAGGGTGCAAGAAAGAAAATACGGCCACGTACGTACATACGGGCAGGGTCTCGAATGCCTACTCACACATACGTACATGGCTGGGTTGGAACAGAGAAACAGCGTCGTCGTCGTGTTCATAGGGAGCCAACCAGCTGGGTCAGAACGGAATGCGTGGTCGTGTTCATCGGGAGGGCTTGGACAAAACATGCGATGGAAACCAGGCCTGGCATACCGCACAATGGAGGAAACGGACCTCCTACATTCGGAACGGGGTCCTGTTGATTAGGAGGGGTGTGGCGTACCGCAAAACGGAGGAAACGGACCTCCTACGGTCGAAACAGGGGTCCTGTTGATCGAGAGGGGTGTGGCGTACCGCAAAACGGAGGAAACGGACCTCCTACGGTCGAAACGGGGGTCCTGTTGATCGGGAGGGGTGTGGCGTACCGCAAAACGGATGAAACGGACCTCCTACGGTCGAAACAGGGGTCATGTTGATCAGGAGGGGTGTGGCTTACCGCAAAATGGACGAAACGGACATCCTACGGTCGAAACGGGGGTCCTGTTCATCGGGAGGGGTGTGGCGTACCGCAAAACGGGACTCCACGGGATACTGTTCATCTCTACCATCGATCTCCTCCAGCCTCCACGGGCTACCGTCGACCTCCTCCAGCCTCCACGGGCTCCTGTTCATCCAGCCTCCACCGCGCGCTACTCCACCGGCTACTGTTCAACCACCCCTCCACCGTCTACTGTTCATCCAGCCCTCCACCATCTACTGTTCATCCAGCCCTCCACACCACGGGGTCCTGTTCAACCACCCCTCCACCGTCTACTGTTCATCCAGCCCTCCACACCACGGGGTCCTGTTCATCCAGAGGCAACGCCACCACTCACTGTTCATCCAAACCCCCTCACAACACTCACTGTTCATCCAATCGATCGTCTTCAGTTAGCAGCAGTAGCGAAGGAATCGCTCCATCAGTTTCAGTTAACAGCCATCGATCGATCGCTCGGGTTCAGTAACGCGTAGCCTGCAGTGCAATCGCTCGGATTCAGTTAGAGCCCAACGCCTCACTCGGGTTCAGTTAGAGCCAACACCTCGCACACACGCGCGTACGTGTACGAGAGAAACGCGCATCGCTCAGCCCCCGACCTCCCACCGTAACCGGCAACTCCCCGAAATTTTCCTCCCCCTCGCTTCTACCACGGTTTTTTCCGTCATGGACGGCCCAAAGAATGTCATGCAGCTGTGTCTCCGGCCCGCCCAGGATGAAAAGCCCATTTTCTGTCATGATTTTTTGTCATAGAAGTAGGATCCCACCACATCTATGATGATACCGGGTTTTGTCACAATTATCGTCATAGAAGTGTCATATGTATGACAGAAAAAAATTCGTTCGGCCCAAAATGTCACAGATGTGTCTTTTTTTAAGTGAAAGCTCTAGCCGCCGCCTCTCCTTTCTTCCCGCCGCCTCCCCTCCCGTATCCTACACTCCCAGTGACAATGTTGTCGCACAAGAACACAACCTATATATACATTGGTTGAACTTGACGGCGGAGGAGAACCTCCCATCACAGACATCGCGCAACCGTGGGGTGAACTCTCCTCGCGGCACACTAGCCGCAGTAGCAAAAACATCCTCCTACCGTGGCGGCCGGCATCGGGGAGATGGAGTCTCTTGTGGTCGTGGATGCGGAGAAGGTGGAGCCTCCAATGGAGGTGGATAGGGGAGAGATGCAGCCTCTAGTGCGGATCTAGCGCCTCCAGCGCCATCGCTCCAGTCACCAGGATTGTCCCACTCGATGTCAAGGATTTGGAGCCAAAACCCAACGACATAATCACGTTCATGATGTGACTCTCCAACCTTGAAGTAGATGCACCCCGCCGCGAGGAGGAACACATCCTCAAGCGCTTTGGCCTCGCTCGGACCGACAAGAAGGAGGTGGTGCAGCTCGCGGCTGTTGCCTGTTTCTCTGACCCATATGTCTACCTCGACGACTCATATGATGATGAGGAGGATGAGGAGGGAGAGGACAATGAAGACAAAGATGGGGAGAAGGATGACAACGCCAATAACGGATGTTATTATGCCCATCAGACAAATATGGTGACTTTGATAAAGTACCTCTAACGACTCAGCGATGCTTACAAAAATCACTTAATGAATTTCGCTTCATGGGCGAGGAATGGTGAAAGGACCGAGATGACTACTAGGGAAGGTGAATAGGTGTTTTGAAACTTTTACGGATTTGGCTTTATTATAATGCGGAATTAAACTAAACAGATACTTCTCAAGTACAAATCCTAAATATGCAAGGCTCAACTAAGTGCACCAACAACCTATGGTAGACAAGATAGGCAGTTAAAAATTAGCAAGCACAAACTATATTGCGAGATATGGAAATGTAGGAACAACTAAGCAATTCTAACTAGCACAAGACATACCAATACAAGAAAGTATGAATTGCGGAAATTAAAGGGCGTGAGAATGAGATAACCACAAGTGATTCGGGGACGTGGATTTATCCCAAACACAATAACTACAAGTAATCAAGGTTATCAATCCAGTAGGAGAACCAAACAACACTATAACTAGCACAAGACATACACAATGACGGTAAGTATTTCCCTCGGTTATGAAACCAAGGTTATCAATCCAGTAGGAGAACCAAACAACACTATATAAACAGCACCTGCACACAAACAAGAAAAACTTGCAACCCAATGCGTAAGAGGGGTTGTCAATCCCTCCTTGGTATTCAGATAGATTAAATTTTATGAGATTTGATAAATAGATCTGGCAAAAACACAGATAGATAAACAAAAAGTGCAGTAAGGTATTTTTGGATTTTTGGATAAATAGATCTGAAAATAATATGATAGGAAATAGACCCGGGGGCAGAAGATGTCACTAGAGGCTTCTCTCGAGAAAATAGCACACGGTGGGTAAACAAATTACTGTTGGGCAATTGATAGAAAAGCAAATAATTATGACAATATCCAAGGCAATGATCATGTATATAGGCATCACGTCCAAGATTGGTAGATCAACTCCTGCCTGCTTCTACTACTATCCACCATGCATATAGTGTATTAAGTTCATGGAGAAATGAAGTAATGCAATAAGAACGATGACATGATGTAGACAAGATATATTCATGTAGGAATAGACCTCATCTTTTTATCCTTAATAGCACGATACATGCGTGTCATGTCTCTTTCTATCACTGAGATTGAGCACCGCAAGATCGAACCCATCACAAAGCACCTATTCCCATTGCAAGAAAAATCAATCTAGTTGGCCAAACCAAACCAAAGTTTCAGAGAAGAAATATGAGGCTATAAAGATCATGCATAAAAGAGTTCAACAAAGACTCAAATGGTATTCATGGAAAGATTTGGTCATAAACCCACAATTCATCGGATCCCAACAAACACCACAAAAAGTCATTACATCGAATAGATCTCCAAGAACATCGAGGAGAACATTGTATTGAAGATCAAAAAGAGAGAATAAGCCATCTAGCTACTACCTACGGACCTGTAGGTCTGTGATAAACTACTCACACATCATCAGAGGGGCAAGGGTAATGATGAACCCCTCCGTCATCATTGCCCCCTCCGACAGAGTGCCGGAAAAGGCCTCTAGATTGGATATCGTGGTTCTGGAACTTGCGGCGGCTGGAATTGTGTTTCATCGACTCCCCAAGGGTTTTGTGGATTTTAGAGTATTTATAGAGCTGAAGGTCGGTGGAGAAGCTTCCCATGGGCCCCACTACCCACCAAGGCGTGCCAAGGCCCTCTAGCGCGCCCTGGTGCCTTGTGGGTCCCACATGCCTCCTCTGGTGCAATTCCTTGGCCTCCTGGGTATCTTCTGGGCAGAAAAGATCCTCCAAAAAGTTTCGTGGCATTTGGACTCCGTTTGGTATTGATTTTCTGTGAAGTAAAAAACAAGCAAAAAATAGCAACTGGCACTGAGCAATATGTCAATAGGTTACACAAAAAATGATATAAATTTGCTAGTAAATGAGTATAATGCATCCAAGAATAATACTTTAATAGCATGGAACAATAAAAAATTATAGATACGTTCGAGACGTATCATCACCCCCAACGGATGAGCCTCGATTCACTCGGTGGGTTGGTCTTGAAGGCGACCACCACACCGGTACAAACTTCTCCGGAGCACACCACAAGAAAGGCAGCTTCCGGAGGAACCTTGACCACCTATACCACTTCACACCCTTCCCTGGTGCACATCACAAAAGGAAGCTTCGGGGGAATGTCGACCACCTAGGCCTCTTCACAACCTTCTCAAAGATGTGACGAAGCTGTCTAGGAGCTGAAGCCTCCAAGAGTAATAAACTCATGAGCTCTCACTTGAACAAATCGGTGCTGGGAGTCAAACCAATGCAACAAATGCAATGCAAGGTCAAGCAACAAATGCTCAACAAACTCCCTCAATCTCACAAGATGCGCTCACAAAAGTAGGAGATTGAAGAGAGGGGATACAATGGATAGAATCAACAAATGACTCAAAGATCCATCCACAAATCCCCCTTCACATAGAGGGATATAGGGGTTTGGGAGAGGTGGTTTGTGGCTCAAAATGATGGTTAGAGAGAGAGAGAGAGAGAGAGAGAGAGTGAACATCCCCCAAACCGGAGGGTGGACAGAGCCCTCAAATAGCCAAACCCCAAAACTAGCCACTGAGGCTCCAACAGATACTTCCTAGACACCCCGTGTGCACGGTACAAGCACGTGGGCACGGGGTACCCAGAAACAGCCAGCAGGAGGAAACTGAAACATGCATACCTTTGGCATACGAACTCTGAATTCGATGATCTTGGGATAGCTTTAAAGCTATGGAAAAGGCCAAGGTCCCCATGTAGAGAACAACCCAAGATAAACAAGAAATAATGATGAAAATTATGCAAATGTTTGAGCACTTCATATGCGACGTGATCAAGCTACTCGCTCGTAAGTCCCTCTTGATAGTACGACTATCAAACCTATAATCCAGTCTGCCACCAAGCACCATGAGACCGGAAAAACTAGGAAAACATAGCTAAGGTATAATTTGCCTTGCACATTCCACTTGAGCTTGTGATGACATTAATGCTTGCCTCAAGTTGGAATCCTTTTCTTGTCCACAATCACTTGGTGAAGATACCCGAATTGCTCCCCCATATTGCAATGAGGGAAGCCTTCACTTAAGCACATATTCACACGTACATAATCACAATGTGCACCACAAGCTTCAAATCATATAACCTCCGGCTTCCCATCTTGCACTTGGACTCCCCAAACTCGATGACCACCACCACTTGATGTCATCCTCACATAGGCCACTCAAAATCTTTCCTTTGATGCAAGCCCATGATAAACACCTAACCATAACTGACCTAGCAAATACATAGCATGGATTAGTTCACAAAACACAATCCATAGTTACTTACCATACCACTAGATCACTGGATCCCAAGTGGTACAATGTTTTCCCTTTGTGAGTTGACCATCTATATATATAATCTTCAAGCTTCATCTTGGTCAATCAACATGTTTACTTCATGAACCAACTTGCTTTCTTGAAAGCCACAGTGGAATCTTCATTTCCCTTCATTGCTTCAATAAGAGATCACCAAAGACTTTTTCATGACCATCTCGAGTTTCACTATGAAATAATATTGGTCATCATTTGATCTTCTAAGAATTTAATCATAATCTCTTGAAAGGCATAATTGAATTCTTCACTCTAGTTACTTGCTTCAAGACTTGATCAACTAAGACCCAACACATGAGCTTATCATGATCTTGTCTTGAAGCCATAGCTTGAATTCTTCTCTTTGATTATTCTCTCAAGCTCTTGATTCTTATAAGCCTACATATGTCAATCTTTGAGATCCTCTAATGAATTCCACCTTGAATATATTTGGTTAGACATTAAAATCAATCTTGATGGCTTCAATAGAAATCCCCAAAGACTAAGTTGAAACCTCACTATATATGGGACCTCGAGAGTCAAAACCTAGGCCCCGTGTGCATGGGGTTCAAGGACCTCATGCGCACGGGGATCAAGAGGCCCGTGGGCATGGGGTATCGAGAGAGGGATACCATGAGGACTGGTTTGGATGTTTTCATGTCATTCTTCACAAAGCAACCCAATGCACTTCAAGGATCACTATGGAATGTATCTTCATACAAGATTCAATGCACTTGATGCTCCATAGGAATTGTCAATTAATAGCAAAGCTTAGAGAAAATATATCTTCATATATATGGACTTCACCCTTGATTCCATCCAATATCCTTGATGCACCACCTAAGAAAAAAACTTAAAATATATATCACTGAAAACATTAGTCCATAGAGATGGTCATTAATTACCAAAACCACACTTAGGGGCTACATACCCTTTCAGATGGCCATGATGGAGAAGGTGGGTGAAGGGATGGACGAGGTGGTAGTGACCTGGACGTGGCATGGCGTGGCTAAGAAGTTGAACATGGGTGGCGGGGGACATCAGTTTGACTAGTGGAGGTAGCATATATGTTGAGACAGGAGAGAAGAGTGTAGAAGGTGAGATAAGGAATGAATCAGATTATTTTTATAGATGACAAATAGTCTGCCCCATAATTTACCAATTATCTGACAAACTTTATTTTTTTGAGGGAAATCCAACATAACTTATTTGGGCATCTTCAATGCAAACCTTAAACATACACTGTATTTATCCGCGGATACGTCCGGGCGCATCCAGGGATAGTGATACAGGGGTCTGCCATCCAACCATGTTCGCATACATTTCAAAGAAAGTATGAAGAAACCAGACGAATTTCAGCAAATATGATGATTTTCATTTAAACCGGACCACACTCATTACATTTTTGACATATTTCATTAAATAAAAGCATCGGGACCCTAACCTACTCTAAATCTTCACCAGCCCCTATCCTCCACGTCCTTGTTGTTCCCTTCCATGTCTATGTATGACGGTCGTGAACCCTGTGAAGTGAAGGTGAGTTCGCCGACGAGGAAGAGTATGACATGGAATATGGACTGGCCCACATGGCACACAAGGCGTCGTTGTCTACCATGCCCTACTCCTCTTCGTAGTCCGTGACATGCTCTTCTCCAGTGGAGGTGAGGTCGACTATGGATGTGGATGGGTTGACCTCATCGTTGTACCAGTGCCAACGACCCGCACATGACGGTGTTCACGTTCGCGACTATCTACGCGTCCGACTCTGCCACACGAGCGCTACGCACAGCCTCGTACGACGCCTATTGTTCCTAAACCAAGTTTGGGTTCTCCATGGCCATGGCCGCCACGGCCTCCACGCTCGTTAACTCGCCGTAGATTTAGCCCTCCACCAACTGGGGATGTGCGGGGAGGGAGAGGTTGTACCGCTGCTCCTTCGGCGCCTGCGAGAACGACGACACCGATTGCTGCGTCGGCTGCTCCCCCACCATGATAGCGTCGAAGTGCTTTGCTCCATGATCATGTCGGCAAGAACCTGCGCGAGAAGGGGATCCGGATCGTTGGAGGAGGACTCCACCATCGTCGAGTTATCATTGAAGACCTGGGGCAAGATCGCCGGCAAGCCAATCTATACCCAATATGCACGCGCGGGTTTGCCAGCCTTCCGCAAGGCCGACCACCTTGTTCTCCTGGTCCATAGAGAGGCACTTCCACATCACCCTAGAGCTCGCAGTCATGTCAAAGGTTGAACAGTCTGCCCGAAAATTCCATCAGCAGTTGGGAAGACTTGGAAGATGCTTTCCTTGACAACTTTCAAGGCACCTATGTCCAACCTCCGGATGCCGATGACTTAAGTCACATAATCCAACAGCACGGAGAGTCAGCTAGGAAATTCTGGACTAGGTTCTTAACTAAAAGGAACCAGATCATGGACTGTCCGGATGTCGAAGCCCTAGCGGCCTTCAAACACAACATCCGTGACGAATGGCTTGCCCGACACCTCGGCCAAGAAAAGCCGAAGTCCATGGCAACCCTTACAACGCTTATGACCCACTTCTGTGCGGGCGAAGACAGCTGGCTAGCCTGTAGCAACAACAACTCAAGTAAACCTGGCACTTCTGAAGCCAAAGATAGCAATGACAAGCCCCGACACAACAGACACAAGCGTCGAAACAACGGTGACAACACCGAAGACACGACAATCAACGCCGGATTCAGTGACTCTAAAGCTGGTTAGCGGGAAAAGCCTTATAAAAGGAACAATCCGGGGCTGTCCAACTTGGATTGCATACTCGACCGTCCATGCTAAATCCACGGTGCTCCTGATAAACCAGCCAATCATACCAAGAGAGAGTGCTCGGTGTTTAAACAGGCCGTCAAGTTAAATGTCGAACACAAGGAGAAGGAGCCCTAAAGCAAGGACGATGATGAGGAGCCCCGGCCACCGAACACAGGGTGTCAGAAGAAGTCCCCCCCCCCCCAAGTTAAAACAGTGAACATGATATACGCTACCCATATCCCCAAGAGGGATCGGAAGCGTGCGCTTAGGGACGTCTACGTGGTGGAGCCAGTCACCCCAAAATTCAACCCATGGTCATCCTGCCCGATCACTTTCTGTCACACCCTAGCTAGTCATGCATTAGAGTGTTGCATCATGTTTACTCTTTCATCAGAAACTTGAAATGGGGATGACAGAACCCCCAGTCCCCTCTGAAACCAACTAGGGTTACTAAAATAATTTTTCAATGAACCTGAAATGCCCTTCTAAAATGTCCATCATTTTAGCCTTGGTTCAGAACCTCTGATAAAAGTGGTGCACATTTTTCTAGGCCATCCTAGGGTTTTTGAATTAAATCATAACTATTTGAATTTGGGCATTTAAAATAATATAAAATATTTAAATGCTCAAATATCTCCAAACTAAAATGTTTCATGTTGGAAATAATCCAACTATGGACCAGGAGTAGTTTGGTGAATTTTGGAGTTGCCTAGGTATTTTAATTAATTCAACACAGTTGCAGAAGTATTAAATAAAACAGAAAACAGAAAATAAATAGAAGGGGGAAAAACCTACCTGGGCTCCTCCACTGTGCGGCCCAGCCAGCTGGCTGGCCCAGCCAGCCCAGCCCACCTCCCTCCTCTGTCGTCTTCGTCCAGACAGAGGGAGGGGAGTGTGGCCGGCGCGCGCGCGCGCCACCGCGCCACGCCACCTGCTCGCCTGCTTGCCTGGCCTCCCCTCCTCGCTCGACGCCCTGGACGACGCCACGCCTCTCCCCCTGCTCTCGCTCACTCTCCCCCGTTTCTCCCTCGCTCTCTCTCGCTCTCGGCCGAAGCACACCGTCGCCGCCGTTCGCCGTAGCCACTGTCTCCGGCCACCCCTCGCTCCCCCGAGTAGCTCAGAAGCTCCGCCACAACTCCCTCTTCCTCCCCACCGCTCCACGAGTCCCCGGAAGCCCTGCATCGCCGCCACGTCGCCGTTCCCCTCTTCGGGCTCCGACCACCGTCGTCGACGAATTCGCCGTCTCCAGCGCGTCCCCGAGCCCGCTTCGACGCCCACTGCAACCGCGGTGAGCTACGCCACCGTTTCCCCCTCTTCTCCCCCTCGTTCCCTCACCGTAGCCTCCTTCCCACCACGGCCGAACCTCCGCCGTCGCCGAGCTCGCCGTCGACGCAGCTCCGGTGACCATTTGGTCACCCCGGCGAGTCCAACGCGTTCACAGAACCCAGTAGAGCATCCCTAGCGCCTCACTTTGCTCGACTTCGAGCTCCAGCACCGTTCCCGTGCACGACCGAACCCCGGCGGCCGCAACCGAGCTCACCGCCGTCAACTCCGGCCACCCCGACCCCAACGGACTCCGCCAAGAGCCGCGGGTCGTCCTCAGCTTCACTCCGGTGATCTCCGCGGTCCATTTGGTGGCCGAAACGACCAAAACCACTATCGCCGCCGCACTGTTGGTCGCCGCCGGCCAGAACTCCGGCGAGCTGACGTGGCCTAGTTAATTAGCCACTAAACCACCACCTACAGACGCTGACAAGTGGGCCCAGGGCTTAGTCAAAGCTAACCAGCCCGGGGTCAACGCGGGATTAGCCCCTGTGACACTGACGTGTGGACCCCACACGTCAGGTTTGACCCGAGCCAGCTCTGTTGACCTGCTGATGTCACTGTGATGTCAGGCTGACGCAGTAAATGATATTTCTGGATTTAAATTAAATCAGGAAATTCAGAATATTATTTAAACTTCAAAAATTCATAACTTTTATTCTGTAACTCCAAATTGGACAAATTATATATGAAAAATGATCAGAAAAATCCAATCTATCCATCTGTACTATTTTCATGCATGATCAAACAAGTTAAATTGATGTTTTAATCAGAATAAGAAAAGGCACTTTAAAAGGCCATATTTGAATTTGAAATTTGAATCTTTGATTCAAATTTGCTCAAACCCTACTGGCTTTAGTTGCATTAGCCCAACACACTCATATTGCCATGTTCCATGCATGCATCATATTGTTGCATATTGTTTGGTAATGTTGTGTATCGGTATCCTTTGCGACAGGATCTGTTCCCGAGGAGTACCGTGATTACCCTAGCGAAGAACCGTATCCGTGCAACGAACCATCAGGCAAGCAACCAACCATTTGATCATATCGATACAATCCCATGTTCTCGCTCCTGCTCTCTTTTACTGCATTAAGACAACGCGATTCAAACTGCTGTGTGCTACGGTAGTTGAACCCATTTCCTCTGCATGACCTGTCATTGCCACAGTAACTAGATGAAACCCACTAGCATGTGTAGGAGTTGATTGAGCCCTATGTATGTGTTGTTCCTACCTTGCTATGCCTGCTATGCTTAGAGTCGTGTCAGGTCTGGTTCATCTGGGTGATGGGCTAGAGTGAAATGATTATGTCGGTAATGAGAGTGGTGTGGTGAACACGATTTGGTAAAGGTATCGATGAGAGGCCATGTAGGAGTACATGGTGGGTTGTTTCATTGAAGCCGACCTTAGGCACTGAGATCTGTATGTGTGATTTAAGAATCAGCTACTACCATACATTGGGCCCTGAAATATGACCCCGCTCGACTTCTTATTCACCTTAGCTCTCTGTCCAGGAGTTGCAAGTAGTTTCTGGTGTTTGTAGCCTACTGGAGGCCGTGGACAGCGCTGACCGTAGGGGTGGGCTGTGATGCGGTAGGTACGTGGCACGGTGTACCGAATACCCGTTAGGTATCTCGGGAACCCTGTTCACATCGTTCGGGGCCGTATGGGAAACCTCGGCCGGACTCCCTGCGGATGGAACCTGAATAGGCGATAAACCTGGACTAGAGGCTTAAGTGTTTAGGTAGGTCGTGGTCTACACCCACGTCGGCTTTCGCTTGAAGTCTGCCGAGCACATGTCGTGTGCAGACGCTAAGTGGTGGAAACATGTATGAAGAAGTACACCCCTGCAGGGTTAACATGATCTATTCGAATAGCCGCGTCCGCGGTAAAGGACTACTTGGTTGCCTATACAGTTCATAGACAAGTAAATGGAAACTGTTAAAAGCCTCAAGACAAGTGTGAGTGCCGAGGATGGCTCTTCCGTAGGAAGACGGAGGTGGATCCTCGGTAGTGTATTGAAGTGGTGAATAGTGGACTCGTGTGCGCAAAACTATTTCAAATGGAGTATCGTAGGATAGTCTAGCCAAGAGTCAAAGCTGGCTTACTGCAATAACTCCACCGACCCTTCTTGATACTATGCATGTATGTAGGATCTGATGTAAGTCTTGCTGAGTACCTTTGTACTCATGTTGCTATAATCTACATTTTTACAGAAGACGCTGCAACCCCTTCTGATGGGTTCTATGTAGACGTTGACATCAACGAGTAGGCTAAAGACCCAGGTGGTGACCCTGAGCTTGTGATGGACCACATAGTATAGTTAGGCTTCCAAGCCTCTTTTATTTTACTAGTTGTCTGTACTCAGACAAATTACTTCCGCTGTTGGCTTGTATGACTGTATGACTTGTATGTTGGGTCGTGAGACCCGTACCTGTGTGTATGATATGTATGGCTCCCTGAGCCTTAAATAAAGTACTTGTGTCATAGAGTCATGTTGTGATGCTCCGTTGTATTTACACATATCGAGCATATTGTGTGTATGATTGAAATGCTTGGTATGTGTGGGATCTGACTATCTAGTTGTTTATCTTTAGTAGCCTCTCTTACCGGGAAATGTCTCCTAGTGTTACCGCTGAGCCATGGTAGCTTGCTACTGCTCTGGAACACTTAGGCTGGCCGGCATGTGTCCTTCTTCGTTCCTGTGTCTGTCCCTTCGGGGAAATGTCACGCTTTGAGTACCGGAGTCCTGTTAGCCCGCTACAGCCCGGTTTACCGGAGTCCTGCTAGCCCAGTGCTACAGCCCGGACCCACTTGCTGATGACCGACACGTTCGAAGCTGGGTCATGGATGCCTGTCCCTGTAAGTCTGTGCCACTTTGGGTTTACGACTAGTCATGTCAGCCCGGGCTCTTTATCATATGGATGCTAGCGACACTATCATATACGTGAGCCAAAAGGCGCAAACGGTCCCGGGCAAAGGTAAGGCGACACCCGTGGGAATACCGTGCGTGAGGCCGCAAAGTGATATGAAGTGTTACCGGCTAGATCGATGTGACATCGAGTCGGGGTCCTGACAGCGTTGGCATCAGAGCCGGACTGCCTGTAGGTTCTCCAAGCCAAACTGGTCGATGTTGAGTCTAGAAATTCTTTAGTTATATGTAGGGGAATTGCTTGTGGGATGGAACGTAAGGCTCTTTTTACTCCTTATACCTTATGACTTTCTGATCTGAGTCAGTCCATTCTTCCACCGGGGGTTAAGGAATTAGGATCTGTTCTCTCTATCAGGTTCACGTGTTACTAATCAGTAGTACCTTATAAGTTTGATGGTTATCAGCCTAGCTCAGTTCTTCTACCACATTATGTTGTAGGAATGGTTTCAAGACTTGATATGATGATGTTGAGTGTGTACGAAATCCTTTGTCAAATGTCTCAATATCCTTTTTGAGCATTTACAGCTGTTATGCTGCCGAAATTTTGCTAGAAATTCTAATGCCTTTGCATTATGATTATGCTTTCAGATGGCCACTCGCGACCTCAATCAAGTGGTTCGCCTGACTCGATGCCTAGATGTACCCGGCCATACTGCTAAGTTGGTCAGGGTAATGACTGAGGCTGGATACCGCTGGTATCCTGAGTACACGGTCGAAGAGCAATTCCGAGATTTTAATCAAAGCCAGTATCTCTGCACTGTCAGGATATTTCCATCTTATCCTGGATCCACTGAGCCTCTTCACTGCTCCTATGGACTCGGGGTTACTATCGAGATGGCTGTGCAGGATGCCGCCTACTCTATGATGACCATTATGCGAGTCAGATCTGGGTTATTTCGGGACTCTGACTTCCGGTATATGCCAGGATCACTTCCGGGAGCACAAGGGTATCTCCAGGCTATCTATGCTGACTCCACTCAGGAGGATTCACGGACTCGCACCACTGCTGAGATGCTCGAGGATAAGGACCGTGAAAATCGGGCCTTAAGGTTAGAGCTCTTCAATACCCGTGCTGACCACTGGGCCACTTTGACTCGGTTCGCACCGGCGGTGCAAGCTGGATATTCAGATATGCGCGATCTCTATCCTGTGAGATCTGCTCTGCCAGACGTGATGGTTTGGCGTGATGTAGGAGGCATCACCCCACCTCGCGGTCCCCGCAGGCCACCGTTTGTTGGTCCAAGGCCTCATCCTAGCCCCTATGGTCCACAAGCTCCGCGAGACCGTCTGTTTCCGGATGATCATGTTGAACTTCCAGGCTATGGAGGTGACTTCTACGAGGACTACTACGGATCGGTCTGAGTTAGTAGTAGTACCACTAGTTTGTACTCTTCCGGAGATGTAGAAAAATAATGTATAGGAGCTTGGAATGCCTCCGATGAGATGTAATCCTCTTTTCACCGTATTAGTACTTTGCTTGGCTTGTACTAAACCTTGTATGGTGTGTATGACGATGGAATAAAGAAGCAGTTTCTGTATCTACCATGTCATACGGATGATCATCTTGCATTCCGAGTTATTTCTTACATTATGTATCCCATGTCGGAATCTCAACATTCTGACTAAATCATTGTCTTGTTTACCTAGGATGGTCAACACACGCGCTAATCCTGCTTCCCAAGAGCAGGCCGAAGGCAGTGAAGCCAGGAATGAAAATCTGCCTCATCCTCCTTCACTAGCCGAGGTGATGATGGAAGCTGAGAGAAACAAGCGGGAGACAAACCGTTTGTTGGAGCGTATTGAACAGAATACAGCACACCATCAGAGGGCTAACGTGGTGTCACTCAGCGATTTTATCAAATTGCATCCACCCACGTTCCACCACTCCGTCGAGCCTCTCGACGCTGATGACTGGCTTCGCAGTATTTCTCACAAGCTGCGTTCCGCGCTGGTAGCGGAGGCTGACAAGGTCACCTTTGCCGCATATCATCTTGAAGGCCCCGCCAGTCTTTGGTGGGAGAATTATGGAGCTATGCGCCCAGCGGGCCATGTCACTACTTGGGCTGAGTTCAGCGAGGCTTTCCGTGAACATCACATTCCGGAGGGTCTCATGGACCGTAAGCGTGAAGAATTTTGCAATTTCACCCAAGGCCGACTTTCTGTGGATGCCTATAGCAGAGAGTTTGGTAAGCTCGCCCGATATGCAACTGAGGAAGTGTCTACTGACGCCAAGAAGCAAGCAAGGTTCCGCAAGGGCCTTAGTCCTGAGCTTCGCCGCGACCTCCGTCTGCATGAGTGCACATCTTTTCCGAAACTTGTCAACAAAGCCATCAGTGCTGAAACTGGTCAGACAGACTATGACGCAACACGCAAGCATGGACGTGACATGGGTTCCTCATCCGGTGCTGGTCCTCAGAAGCGCCGCGTGTGGGTACCCAACACCGCCTTGCCACCCAGGTTCACACCGAGGCCATCTTTCCAGGCGCCTCGCCCCGCTCAACAGTCTGCTCCAGCTAAGCCCTATGGGGGTCCAACCAATAATGCTCCTCCACGTACCAGTTCCGTGACTTGTTTCAAGTGTGGGGAATCTGGTCATTATATGCGTGAGTGTCCCCAGACCAACCCCAATCAATCTGCTAAAGCTGTTGGCCGTGGCAAGCCGACAGGGAAAGTATTCCATGCTAAACCGGTCACCGCTTCACGTGGCCATGTCAACTGTGTCTCTGCCGAAGAAGCTCAAGAAGATCCCAACGTCGTTCTCGGTACGCTTCTTGTTAATTGCCACCCGGCATCTGTTCTTTTCGATACCGGAGCCTCTCATTCTTTTATATCTGAAAATTATGCTCGTTTGCATAACGTTGCATTCTGTGACTTGCCATCCTCTATGGTAATTCAAACTCCGGGATCCAAATGGCAAACTTCTAGAGTAAGCCATGGAAATGAAATCCAAGTCGACAGACTTGTTTTTCTCGCATCTTTGATAGCCCTTAAATCTTCAGATATTAATATCATTTTGGGTATGGACTGGATGTCAGCTCATCAAGCCAAAATTGATTGCTTCTCTAGGACTGTTCAACTCACCCATCCTTCGGGAAAGATAGTCAATGTCTTGACCCGAATAGCCAAGCGACAATTATATTCTCTTAACGCCAGCCCTTTACCAGACCTTGAGGACGTTCCGGTAGTCCGTGACTTCCCGGATGTCTTTCCAGAGGAATTGCCAGGTGTTCCACCTGATAGGGATGTTGAGTTTGTAATAGACCTCATCCCCGGAACCGTTCCGATTGCTAGAAGACCTTATAAGATGGCACCCCTAGAACTAGCCGAGCTTAAGAAACAACTCGATGAATCCTTGAAAAAGGGCTTCATCCGCCCTAGTTCATCTCCATGGGCTTGCCCCGTCCTATTCGTTAAGAAGAAGGATGGTACGGACCGGATGGTTGTAGATTACCGACCTGTCAATTTGGTCACGATCAAGAACAAATATCCACTTCCCAGGATCAACGACCTGTATGATCAGCTCGCTGGATCTTCAGTCTTCTCTAAGATGGATTTGAGGTTGGGCTACCATCAAATCAAAATCAGAAACGGGGACATTCCTAAAACGGCCTTTGTTACTCGTTATGGCCAATACGAGTACACCGTCATGTCTTTCGGTTTAACCAACGCTCCAGCCACCTTTTCTCGGTTAATGAACTCAATTTTCATGGAGTATTTGGATAAATTCGTCGTAGTTTATCTCGATGATATACTCATCTACTCCAAGAACGAGGAAGAACATGCCGAACATCTAAGACTAGTGTTGCAGAAACTTCGAGAGCATCGCCTTTATGCCAAATTTTCTAAATGTGAATTCTGGTTGCCAGAAGTGACCTATCTGGGTCATGTAATATCTGGTAAAGGTATTGCGGTTAACCCTGAGCGAGTTCAAGCCGTCCTTGATTGGACTCCACCCGAATCGGTCAAGCAAGTTCGGAGTTTTCTAGGCTTAGCGAGCTATTGCCGTCGCTTTGTCGAGAACTTCTCCAAAGTTGCTAAACCTCTAACCGAACTCCTCAAGAAAGATAAGAAGTTCGAATGGACTCCACAATGTGAGCACAGTTTTCAGGAACTGAAAAGACGCCTGACCTCTGCTCCCGTACTGGTACCGCCAGACTTCTCCAAGGACTTCGTTATCTACTGCGACGCCTCGCGACAAGGACTAGGTTGCATTCTTATGCAAGATCGACACGTAATTGCTTACGCTTCACGGCAATTGCACCCACATGAGGAGAATTATCCTACTCATGATCTAGAACTTGCAGCCGTAGTCTATGCACTTAAGACCTGGCGACATTACCTCCTCGGTAATCGTTGCGAAATATTCACTGATCACCAAAGTCTGAAGTACATTTTCACCCAGCCGGATTTGAATCTCAGACAGAGACGTTGGGTTGAATTGATCACAGACTTCGACTTAGGAATAACCTATACCCCAGGGAAAGCCAACGTCATGGCTGATGCGCTAAGTCGTAAATCTTATTGTAACAACCTGATGTTACAACAAAGTCAACCGTTTCTCCATGAGGAATTTCGAAAGCTTAACCTTCACATTGTTCCTCAAGGTTTTCTCTCCACCTTGGTGGCAAAACCTACTCTTACGGATCAAATCATCGCTGCCCAAAAGCGAGATAAGGGAATATCTAAAATCAAAGAGAACATTGCTAGCGGAGGTGCTAGTTGTTTCTCCACAAATGATCATGGTGTTGTGTACTTTGAGAATCGTCTAGTGGTTCCCAAGAACCAGCATCTGCGGCAGTTGATCCTTAAGGAGGCCCATGAATCTCCTCTCACTATTCATCCCGGTAGTACTAAGATGTATCAGGACCTACGCCAGAGGTTCTGGTGGACTAGGATGAAGAGAGAAATTGCTCAGTATATTGCAAATTGCGACGTCTGTCGTCGTGTAAAAGCAGAGCATCAACGACCTGCTGGCACCCTTCAACCCTTAGCTATTCCTGAATGGAAATGGGATAAAATTAGTATGGATTTCATTACCGGTTTTCCCAGGACCAAGAGAGGGAATAATGCTATTTTCGTCGTGGTCGATCGTCTTTCCAAAGTAGCTCATTTCCTACCTGTTCGTGAGAGTATAACCGCTAGCCAACTGGCAGATTTATACATCTCCCGGATAGTGTCTCTCCATGGTGTTCCTTTGGAAATCAATTCGGATCGAGGAAGTCTTTTCACCTCTCGATTTTGGGAAAGTTTCCAAAATGCTATGGGAACCCGTCTCTCCTTTAGCACCGCTTTCCACCCTCAGTCAAGTGGTCAAGTGGAACGCGTCAACCAAATTCTAGAAGACATGCTTCGAGCCTCCGTTATCTCTTTCGGAATGGACTGGGAGAAGTGCCTTCCATTTGCCGAATTCGCTTACAACAACAGCTATCAATCTAGCTTGGGTAAAGCCCCTTTTGAAGTTCTCTATGGACGACGATGTCGAACACCCCTTAACTGGTCAGAGACCGGGGAAAGACAATTCTTTGGCCCGGATATGATTCAGGAAGCAGAAGAACAAGTTCGTATCGTTCGTGAAAAGTTGAAAACAGCCCAATCCCGTCAAAAGAGTCAATATGACCGAAAACATAAGGCTATGACTTTCGAGGTTGACGAGAAGGCTTACCTTCGGGTCACCCCTCTGAAGGGAACCCATCGTTTCGGTATCAAAGGCAAATTGGCTCCTCGTTACATTGGACCTTTTCGCATTCTTGCCAAACGAGGAGAAGTTGCCTACCAATTGGAACTACCTCCGCACCTCTCCAGAGTTCACGATGTCTTCCACGTTTCTCAACTCAGACGTTGCTTCTCGGATCCTATCCGTGAAGTGGACCACGAAACGCTTGATCTCCAAGATAATCTTACATATCGAGAGTACCCCATTCGCATCCTCGATCAAACCGAACGTACCACGCGACGTCATAATATCAAGTTTCTCAAGGTTCAATGGTCGCATCACTCTGAAGATGAAGCAACTTGGGAAAGGGAGGATCGTCTTCGACTCGAATATCCCGCCTTCTTCTCGGAGGAACCCAAATCTCGGGACGAGATTCTTTTGAGTGGGGGTGAGTTGTCACACCCTAGCTAGTCATGCATTAGAGTGTTGCATCATGTTTACTCTTTCATCAGAAACTTGAAATGGGGATGACAGAACCCCCAGTCCCCTCTGAAACCAACTAGGGTTACTAAAATAATTTTTCAATGAACCTGAAATGCCCTTCTAAAATGTCCATCATTTTAGCCTTGGTTCAGAACCTCTGATAAAAGTGGTGCACATTTTTCTAGGCCATCCTAGGGTTTTTGAATTAAATCATAACTATTTGAATTTGGGCATTTAAAATAATATAAAATATTTAAATGCTCAAATATCTCCAAACTAAAATGTTTCATGTTGGAAATAATCCAACTATGGACCAGGAGTAGTTTGGTGAATTTTGGAGTTGCCTAGGTATTTTAATTAATTCAACACAGTTGCAGAAGTATTAAATAAAACAGAAAACAGAAAATAAATAGAAGGGGGGAAAAACCTACCTGGGCTCCTCCACTGTGCGGCCCAGCCAGCTGGCTGGCCCAGCCAGCCCAGCCCACCTCCCTCCTCTGTCGTCTTCGTCCAGACAGAGGGAGGGGAGTGTGGCCGGCGCGCGCGCGCGCCACCGCGCCACGCCACCTGCTCGCCTGCTTGCCTGGCCTCCCCTCCTCGCTCGACGCCCTGGACGACGCCACGCCTCTCCCCCTGCTCTCGCTCACTCTCCCCCGTTTCTCCCTCGCTCTCTCTCGCTCTCGGCCGAAGCACACCGTCGCCGCCGTTCGCCGTAGCCACTGTCTCCGGCCACCCCTCGCTCCCCCGAGTAGCTCAGAAGCTCCGCCACAACTCCCTCTTCCTCCCCACCGCTCCACGAGTCCCCGGAAGCCCTGCATCGCCGCCACGTCGCCGTTCCCCTCTTCGGGCTCCGACCACCGTCGTCGACGAATTCGCCGTCTCCAGCGCGTCCCCGAGCCCGCTTCGACGCCCACTGCAACCGCGGTGAGCTACGCCACCGTTTCCCCCTCTTCTCCCCCTCGTTCCCTCACCGTAGCCTCCTTCCCACCACGGCCGAACCTCCGCCGTCGCCGAGCTCGCCGTCGACGCAGCTCCGGTGACCATTTGGTCACCCCGGCGAGTCCAACGCGTTCACAGAACCCAGTAGAGCATCCCTAGCGCCTCACTTTGCTCGACTTCGAGCTCCAGCACCGTTCCCGTGCACGACCGAACCCCGGCGGCCGCAACCGAGCTCACCGCCGTCAACTCCGGCCACCCCGACCCCAACGGACTCCGCCAAGAGCCGCGGGTCGTCCTCAGCTTCACTCCGGTGATCTCCGCGGTCCATTTGGTGGCCGAAACGACCAAAACCACTATCGCCGCCGCACTGTTGGTCGCCGCCGGCCAGAACTCCGGCGAGCTGACGTGGCCTAGTTAATTAGCCACTAAACCACCACCTACAGACGCTGACAAGTGGGCCCAGGGCTTAGTCAAAGCTAACCAGCCCGGGGTCAACGCGGGATTAGCCCCTGTGACACTGACGTGTGGACCCCACACGTCAGGTTTGACCCGAGCCAGCTCTGTTGACCTGCTGATGTCACTGTGATGTCAGGCTGACGCAGTAAATGATATTTCTGGATTTAAATTAAATCAGGAAATTCAGAATATTATTTAAACTTCAAAAATTCATAACTTTTATTCTGTAACTCCAAATTGGACAAATTATATATGAAAAATGATCAGAAAAATCCAATCTATCCATCTGTACTATTTTCATGCATGATCAAACAAGTTAAATTGATGTTTTAATCAGAATAAGAAAAGGCACTTTAAAAGGCCATATTTGAATTTGAAATTTGAATCTTTGATTCAAATTTGCTCAAACCCTACTGGCTTTAGTTGCATTAGCCCAACACACTCATATTGCCATGTTCCATGCATGCATCATATTGTTGCATATTGTTTGGTAATGTTGTGTATCGGTATCCTTTGCGACAGGATCTGTTCCCGAGGAGTACCGTGATTACCCTAGCGAAGAACCGTATCCGTGCAACGAACCATCAGGCAAGCAACCAACCATTTGATCATATCGATACAATCCCATGTTCTCGCTCCTGCTCTCTTTTACTGCATTAAGACAACGCGATTCAAACTGCTGTGTGCTACGGTAGTTGAACCCATTTCCTCTGCATGACCTGTCATTGCCACAGTAACTAGATGAAACCCACTAGCATGTGTAGGAGTTGATTGAGCCCTATGTATGTGTTGTTCCTACCTTGCTATGCCTGCTATGCTTAGAGTCGTGTCAGGTCTGGTTCATCTGGGTGATGGGCTAGAGTGAAATGATTATGTCGGTAATGAGAGTGGTGTGGTGAACACGATTTGGTAAAGGTATCGATGAGAGGCCATGTAGGAGTACATGGTGGGTTGTTTCATTGAAGCCGACCTTAGGCACTGAGATCTGTATGTGTGATTTAAGAATCAGCTACTACCATACATTGGGCCCTGAAATATGACCCCGCTCGACTTCTTATTCACCTTAGCTCTCTGTCCAGGAGTTGCAAGTAGTTTCTGGTGTTTGTAGCCTACTGGAGGCCGTGGACAGCGCTGACCGTAGGGGTGGGCTGTGATGCGGTAGGTACGTGGCACGGTGTACCGAATACCCGTTAGGTATCTCGGGAACCCTGTTCACATCGTTCGGGGCCGTATGGGAAACCTCGGCCGGACTCCCTGCGGATGGAACCTGAATAGGCGATAAACCTGGACTAGAGGCTTAAGTGTTTAGGTAGGTCGTGGTCTACACCCACGTCGGCTTTCGCTTGAAGTCTGCCGAGCACATGTCGTGTGCAGACGCTAAGTGGTGGAAACATGTATGAAGAAGTACACCCCTGCAGGGTTAACATGATCTATTCGAATAGCCGCGTCCGCGGTAAAGGACTACTTGGTTGCCTATACAGTTCATAGACAAGTAAATGGAAACTGTTAAAAGCCTCAAGACAAGTGTGAGTGCCGAGGATGGCTCTTCCGTAGGAAGACGGAGGTGGATCCTCGGTAGTGTATTGAAGTGGTGAATAGTGGACTCGTGTGCGCAAAACTATTTCAAATGGAGTATCGTAGGATAGTCTAGCCAAGAGTCAAAGCTGGCTTACTGCAATAACTCCACCGACCCTTCTTGATACTATGCATGTATGTAGGATCTGATGTAAGTCTTGCTGAGTACCTTTGTACTCATGTTGCTATAATCTACATTTTTACAGAAGACGCTGCAACCCCTTCTGATGGGTTCTATGTAGACGTTGACATCAACGAGTAGGCTAAAGACCCAGGTGGTGACCCTGAGCTTGTGATGGACCACATAGTATAGTTAGGCTTCCAAGCCTCTTTTATTTTACTAGTTGTCTGTACTCAGACAAATTACTTCCGCTGTTGGCTTGTATGACTGTATGACTTGTATGTTGGGTCGTGAGACCCGTACCTGTGTGTATGATATGTATGGCTCCCTGAGCCTTAAATAAAGTACTTGTGTCATAGAGTCATGTTGTGATGCTCCGTTGTATTTACACATATCGAGCATATTGTGTGTATGATTGAAATGCTTGGTATGTGTGGGATCTGACTATCTAGTTGTTTATCTTTAGTAGCCTCTCTTACCGGGAAATGTCTCCTAGTGTTACCGCTGAGCCATGGTAGCTTGCTACTGCTCTGGAACACTTAGGCTGGCCGGCATGTGTCCTTCTTCGTTCCTGTGTCTGTCCCTTCGGGGAAATGTCACGCTTTGAGTACCGGAGTCCTGTTAGCCCGCTACAGCCCGGTTTACCGGAGTCCTGCTAGCCCAGTGCTACAGCCCGGACCCACTTGCTGATGACCGACACGTTCGAAGCTGGGTCATGGATGCCTGTCCCTGTAAGTCTGTGCCACTTTGGGTTTACGACTAGTCATGTCAGCCCGGGCTCTTTATCATATGGATGCTAGCGACACTATCATATACGTGAGCCAAAAGGCGCAAACGGTCCCGGGCAAAGGTAAGGCGACACCCGTGGGAATACCGTGCGTGAGGCCGCAAAGTGATATGAAGTGTTACCGGCTAGATCGATGTGACATCGAGTCGGGGTCCTGACACTTTCGATCGCAGGGATCATCCGACCAGTATCGTCATGGTGGTTCAGCCGCACTGGTACTTGACCCAATCATTGATGGATTCCACCTTACACGAGTTCTCATGGACGGTGGCAGCAGCCTGAACCTGCTCTATCAGGACATAGTGCGCAAAATGGGTATCGACCCCTCAAGGATCAAGCCCACAAAAACCATCCTTTAAAGGTGTCATCCTAGGTGTAGAGGCCCGGTGTACGGGCACAATCACACTGGAAGTGGTCTTCGGATCCCCGGATAATTTCTGAAGCGGAGAGTTGATCTTTGATATTGTCCCCTTCCGTAGTGGCTATCACGCACTGCTCAGACGAACCGCATTTGCTCGATTCAATGCGGTGCCACACTATGCTTACCTCAAGCTCAAGTTGCCCGGACCACGTGGTATCATAACAGTCAATGGAAACATGAAACGCTCCCTCTGTACTGAGGAGCACACCGCTGCCCTTGCAGCAGAAGCACAGAGCGGCCTTTTTAGGCAGAACCTTAATTCGGTGGCCAAGCTCCTGGACAATGTCAAACAAGTCCAAACTACACTGCAGCAGGACAGTCCAGCTCCTCACGAGCTTGCATAGAAATTCGGCCTCCGTCCCAATCCCGACCAAAAAGCGGCGTTTGTACCGCGCATACATAACTACGCACTCAAAATACCATGGGCATAGACGGAGGCGCAACTAGATCATGTTCCATAATGCGGCTCAACCGCTCCTGGACACACATAATTTTACATTTTTTCTTTCTTTTCAGGTTTCTTTTTTCCAGGCCTTTACTGGAGACTTGATTCCTGGACCTATCAAAGGACAGACATACCAAGGAGGGAAGCAGTTCGGATGCACGAGGGAATATCTACATGTTCTTCTCGATGATCATTCTGTCTTCGGACCCGCACGCAGCTCCCCCTGGTCTCAGCAGGATAAAACAGTCATATGGTTTATCGTACTATTTGTACACATGCGCTTCAATGTATTATTAAATTACAATAAAAATAGTTTGCAGCCCAATTTTTATGATGTCAACTTGCTGTTTCATTTTTCTTGATATTTTTCATCAATTGCACTCGTACACTCTGGTATGCCTTAATTCGCCAGGGGCTTCATTGTGCCCCATAATACGGCAAGAAAGTCTGAACACTTTTACAGTTGTTCGGCACCCCGAACTTATAGCATTATATGCATTGGCTCCGAATCATGGCTTGGGTCAATAGTTGGGTTGCCCGGCTCCTGTGCTTGCTACCTTATGTTCCGCTATATCGGCTAGGGTAGTAAAGGGAGAACTACTGCGATTGTTGCCCGGTTCTTCCAGACTAAAACATCAGTAGAGAAAGCCGAAAACTGACTGTCATGATGCGGCGAGAGCCGGTCAGCTCTTCGAGAGGTTACAAATCTTTTGTGATTTCTTCCACACTGTGCGTTTTCTTCCACATCGAGCGATGAATCGGTTTTTACCCGATTGGTGTCTACAGTACCCCAAGTTCGGACTTACGAACACTAGGGGCTGCACCCAAATTTATATTGTCAAACTCATATGGCTAGGTGAGGGTGATAAAGCATTATAGTCTGATTGCCTGGTTCGTTGCGCTAAACACCTTCTTTAAGGACCAAACTCTGGAGTAAAGAGTGTTTATATTTATCCCGAACACCCCCGTACTTCCTACGTGGGGGCTGAAGCCGACGACTGGCCAACTCTTAGATTTAATATAAACGGCCGCAGAGGAGGTAAATTTTTTAGTAACAAGCATTATATTACATAACAATCTTGTTTCATATTACAGCACAGGATAACATGAATGTATTCATGGAAATATAATATCCTTGGCACATTGCTCCGCCACAATGCGGGATCCTTCCAAGACGGTGTCATAGTACAGTTCGGGTGTGCGGTGCTCCTAGCCCGCGGGCGGTCCCTCGGTCATTAGCTTCGTGGCATCCATGTTCACCTATTGCATCTTGGCGCGGGCGAAGGCCATTCGCGCGCCTTCGATGTAGACTGACCGCTTGATGGCGTCAAGCCGAGGGCAGGCACTGACTAGCCGCTTCACGAGTCTGAAGTAGCTGCTGGGAATAGCTTCGGCAGGCCATAGCCGGATTATTAAATCCTTCATGGCTAGTTCGTCCGCCCTATGCAGCTCGACCAGCTGTTTCAACTGATCCTAAAGGGCACCGGATGTTCTAGCGCAAGGTATTGCGACCAAAACAGCTTCTCCGTAGAGCTCCCCTCTTCGGCTCGGTAAAATTCCGCAGCGTCTAACACGCTGCGCGGCAGATCCGAAAACACCCCTGGAGAACTCCAAATCCGGGTCAGCAAGAGGAACCTTTCCTTCACATAATTGCTCTGCATAATAAAGGCCTTACCCGCCGTGATCTTCTTGGCCGCCTGGATTTCCTAGATGGCGACCCGGGCTTCAGCTCGGGCATCGTGTGCGTTTTGATTGGCCTTGGTGAGTTCAGACTCATTATCCACAATATTATGCTCCAAGGACTCGCATTTCTTCATGGCTTCCTGGAGCTCTTGCTAGACCTCACTCACCCTGGCCTCGTGTTTTTCACGAGCGGCCTGTTCCTTGGCCGCCTTCTCCTCGGCCTCGGCTAGCGCCTTCTTGAGAGCCTCGACCTCGGCCGCCGCTCCTAATAAATATCATGACATTTTTTTAGTCAGAACAAATTATTTATCCTTCCTGAATATAGACAAGGTTATTTCATACCTTGGTTATCCTCCAGCTGTTTCTTCACGCGATCGAGCTCTTCCTCAGTCCGCTCCAGACTCTGCTTTAGTCCAAAGACCTTAGCAGCATGGGAGGTCCCAGCCAGTAACGATGCCTGCTTATTCACATAGCAATTTCATAGTTAGTCTCCTTCGAAGCTTAATTGATCCTCTGTCCAGTTTTTCTTTTCCAACACCGGACAGTGTATCAGGGGCTACTGTCTATACTGTGACATTCTTTTTATATTCGCATTGCTTACCTCAAAGCCTGTTAGAAGGCTTGTGCAAGCTTTGGTCAGGCCGCTTTTCATGGACTGAATCTTCCCAATCACCGCACCCATAAGGGTACGGTGTTCGTCAACGATGGAAGTGCCTTGTAGCGCCTCCAGCAAAGTATCCAGTGCCTCTGGATGGACAGAGGTCACCGGTGGAAAAGGTGCACCCCCTTCCTTTGAAGGAGGTTGCTTGCCTGATTCCGGAGCCGTGTGGGTCTCCGGAATTGTATTCGGCTGGGGACCGAACTTGATATGGCCCCCATCGTCAGTATCCATGGGGTTTGCTCCCCCGTGTGTCCGACCGCCGAGGTTTTACCCTCCGGCGCTGCCATGATGGACCCTTGAGTCTCTCCCCGGCCTGGGGTCCTTTGCAACGACACCTCAGTGTTATCCATGGCCTTGGGAGAGGAAGCCGACAGAAGGGTCCCATTGTCCATCGCCCCCGGGTCCAACGAATCGTTCGATGAGGATCGCTCAAGGTTGGACTGAGCCGGATTGCAAAATACGTGATTCAACACTTTAATATTATATAGTAGTGAGGCCAGATCTATAAACGTGTCCAAGTTTTTTAGTACTCACAATTTGGCCAGGGGCTTGACCCTGGGAGTCCACTCCGAGCTGATGTCGGTGGCCGCGGTGGAATCGTCCGGAAGGAAAGCTTTCCCCTTCTTAGAAGTTTTGGCCTCCAAACATGTGGATGCCATCCCCTTCTTTCTCCCCCTTGCAGGGGGGGATGGCTTTCTTCTTCCTCCTCCTCCTCTTCCTCGTCATCCTCGGCGGAGGAGGAGTGAGCCTCAGCATCTTCGGACGTCACGTACGAAGTGCCCTTGCGACGGAGACCGCCCTGATCTCCTTGGACTCCTTCTTGGCCTTCTTCTTTGGAGCTTTAGAGGGCACCGGAACCAGCATCTTCGTCAGAAGAGGAACTGCTGGGTCTTCGAGCAGCAGAGCCGGACAGTGAATCCGCTCCGTCTTCTTTGTCCATCTTTCAGAAAATTAGTAGGGAAGCTTAGGTGTTTTCCTCAAGTATGCGAGTAAAGGGTACACCTTGAAAACATGTAAATACTTACCAGACTAGCAGGACGGGCCAAGCTGTGCCCGCGATCCTCGGCCGTGTCCGGCCACGTTTTGCTGGGCTTGAATAGCACTTACCAGATATCTTCGTGCATAGTGCCGAAGAACTCCAGTAGGGTCTAGTGCTTGGCCGGATCGAACTCCCATAGATGGCAAGTCCGGCTTTGGCATGGAAGGATCCGGCGAACTAACATCACCTGGACCACATTGACAAGCTTGATGTTCTTGTCCCCCATGCTCTTAATACGCGTCTGGAGCGCAGTCAGTTCGTCTGACGAAGACCAGTCCAGGCCCTTCTCGGGCCAGGACATGAGCCGCATTGGTGCTCTAGAGCCGCGACCCAGGTGGTTTCGCGCGGCTCAGTGACATAGAACAACTGTTGTTGCCACCTTTGACGGACTCGTTCAAAGTACCTGATGGCCATGTGACGTTGGGCATCTTGCTCACCATTGCGCCTCCGCACTCTGCATGTTGATCGCCCACCACCTTAGGCTTCACATTGAAGGTCTTTAGCCATAGTCTGAAGTGTGGAGGGATGCGAAGGAAGGCCTCGCACACGATGATGAATGTTGAGATGTTGAGGAAAGAATTTGGGGATAGATCGTGGAAATCTGACCCGTAGTAGTACATGAGTCCGCGAACGAATGGGTGGAGAGGAAATCCCAGCCCGCGGACAAAGTGAGGGAGGAATACAACCCTCTCATGGGGATCTGGAGTAGGGACGATCTGTCCCTTGGCCGGAAGATGGTGTGCGATCTCCTGGGCCAGATACCCGCCCTCCCGGAGTTTTCTGATATCCTTCTCCTTGACAAAGGAGGCCATCCACTTGCCCTACGCTGCGGATCCGGACATGGCTGGAGTGCTTTTTGAGGGCGGAAAGGATGAGAACTTGGGTGCTGGAGCTCGAGAATGGGGGAAGCAGAGAGAAAGAAGGCGTGGGTGAAAAAGGTGGATCCTTATCTCTTTATAAAGGCAGTGAATATCAAGCGCCTCCCCACTTGCCTAAAAACTCGCTTACCCCCGGGGGCCGTGCAAACGGTACGGTTGGATTACCCATGCCCGTATAGATGAGAATCCCGCAATAAGGGGACATGATCTCTGCTTTGACAAGACGTGCCAATGGAACTACATCTCGAAATATGAAGCGGTGGGCTAAAAATGGTTCGAATAATAACCGGGCATCGACATGATGTCATGCTATGAAAAGTTGTCAGCAGATTGGACTCGTGAAGTATTATACTCTCTACGGTTGTGTGTGGTATTTGTTTTGCAGAGCTGGACACTTTTCCTGTGTTTGAGGGAAGATTTGGAGTATTCGGAGGAGGAACCCGCCTTGCAATGCCGAAGACGATCTGCACGCCGGACTCCTCGTCATTGAAGCCTGGTTTAGGGGCTACTAAGGGAGTCCTGGATTAAGGGGTCCTCGGACAGCCGGACTATTGATGTGGGCCGGACTGTTGGGCTATGAAGAAACAAGACCAAAGATTCTCTCCCATGTCCGGATGGGACTCTCCTTGGCGTGGAAGGCAAGCTTGGCGACCGATATGAAGATTCCTTTCTTTGTAAACCAACTTTGTAGAACCCTAGTCCCCTCCGGTGTCTATAAAAATCGGAGGGCTTAGTCCGTAGAGGCAGATAACTACAATCATAATCCTCATAGGCTAGACTTCTAGGGTTTAGCCATTACGATCTCGTGGTAGATCAAATCTTGTAATACTCATATTCATCAAGATCAATCAAGCAGGAAGTAGGGTATTACCTCCATAGAGAGGGCCTGAACCTGGATAAACATCATGTCCCCCGCCTCCTATTACCATCGACCTTAGATGCACAGTTCGGGACCCCCTACCCGAGATCCGCCGGTTTTGACACCGACGGCAGCGTTTAAATAGCGAATGTCGGCAAGGCCAAGCGGCGAGCAGTTTCAATGCAGGCGTAACAATGAGTTTCTCAGCCACCGCGCCTATTTATTGTTGGCGGGCAGATGGACGACCAACTGGCTTGAATACGGTAGATAGTTGTCCCATCCCATTCAGTCAAATCGCTCTGACATTGAGCATATGCCGAGACCGGGTCGCGGTACATGTGGCATTATCAGCCAGCGTGCAACTTCAACACCGGTTACATTGAGAGGTCACGTTCGCAATGAGCCGACATGAATGTGAAGCTAGAGCTCTAGATAGACATGAATGTGCGGCAGCAGCTTTGCGCTGGAGAGGGTGAGGACATGGGAGTGGGTTTTTGGTGGGTTGAGGGTGTCCTATGCGTATGTGGCAACGGTTAGACGGCCGCAAAGCCGCCTGGTTTACCTCCAGTTTACGGGAAAATGGACGTTTAGACCGGTCCGAAGACTGATGAAGTATCGCATTGAATGAAAAAATGGGTCTGGACCGCTCAATCCGAACGGATGCAGGGGATTTGAGAGTCCGTGTGGAAGGGGCCCTTAGGGCATTTCTAACTGATCCCTTAAAAATAGTGGAGTATCCGGTGGAGTAAACCCTTAGTGTAGTAAATTTAGTCACTAATCTTTGGCCGGACCTAGCTGATTCCCTATATATAACAGAGTATTTTTTTGTTTTTTATAAACTTTGTAATTCTAGTGTAAATTGCAACTACATATTAGCACACATGTAGAAACTAAACATAAATTTGTATGTTCAAGAAAATCACGATTATAATTTATAAACTGAATTCAAAGTTTACAAACCTAATTATTCAAATTTAAACATGCCAGATGGTTCAAATGTAGAAAATAGCATGTCATAGAACACTAGGACTCGCTAAGACGTTGCTAGTGATGCTCAGCAAGATCTTGTTGGAGCTGAGCATGAACTTGACGGTTCTCGATCTTGCGGTGCTCCTCAAGGAATGCCAAGATCAAGTTCGTATCATACTATGGCTCAACCGGAGTCCCGCTGGTGGTGTACCGAAAGTTCTGAGGCATATCTCTCTAGTCTTCAATGATCATATTCTGCAATATGATGCAACAAGTCATGATCTGCCATAGAACCTTGGATCTCTAGTACTCGGCAGGGCCATGACCAATTGCAAAGCGCTTCTGAAGCACACCAAAGGCTCTCCCAACATCTTTCCTAGAAGCTTCTCGACATTGGGGAAAGTGAATGTTTTTGTTACCTTCTAGACGCGGAATTGTTTTGACCAAGGTGGCACATGGTGGATAGATGCCATCCGCAAGGTAGTAACCCATCAAGTAGTTGTGCTCGTTGACCGAGTACTTTCAACCAGGAGCTTCACCTTGAATAAGTCTAGAAAACTGCGGTGATCTCGACAACACATTCAAGTCATCGTGAAAGCCAGGCAAACCAAAGAATAAATGCCATATCCAACGATCCTTCAATGCAACTGCCTCAAGAATGATCAATGGATCGTTGCAATGGCCTTTGTACTGACACTTCCACCCTGCAGGACAATTCTTCCATGTCCACTGCATATAGCTAAGTACTCCAAGCATCCTTGGCCATACTCTTACCTCACCCTCAGTCATCAGCCTCTGGGTGTGTTCCTCGGTTGGAACTCTCAAGTGCTCTGGGATAAACACAACGATCACTGCTTTAGTGAACCTTCAAACAACCTGCAAGATCATGTCTTCACCAATATGGACATAGTCATCGATTGCATCGGGTGAACACCCATATGCCAAGACTCGAACAGCCGCAATGCACATCATTAGAGGGCCTGCACTTATCACTTCACATGCCTTTCTCCAGAACTTGAACCAGCCATCATATCTCACAACGGCTTTTACAATGGTCAGAAAAAGACTTGTGTCCATTTGAAAGCGCGGGAGAAAGTACTTCTCAGGATAGGTTGGCTTTGGGTCAAAGTGGTCTCTCACGATCTTGGCATGACTGAGGGAGTCCTGGATAAGGGGGTATCCGGACAGCCGGACTGTATACATCGTCCGGACTATAGAAGCGTCAAGATACAAGACTCAAGACTTCGGCTCGTATCCGGATGGGACTCTCCTTTGCATGGAAGACAAGCTTGGCGATCCGGATATTATATTTCCTTCCTTGTAACTGACTCCATGTAAACCCTAGCTCTCCGGTGTCTATATAAACCGGAGAGGATGGTCCTTAGAAGGCCGATCACAATTACAATCATACCATCATAGGCTAGCTCATAGGGTTTAGCCTCTATGATCTCATGGTAGATCTACTCTTGTATTCCACATATCTTCAATATTAATCAAGCACGAAGTAGGGTTTTACCTCCATCGAGAGGGCCCGAACCTGGGTAAACATTGTGTCCCTTGCTTCCTGTTACCATCAGCCTAAGATGCACAGATCGAGACCCCCTACCCAAGATCCGCCGGTTTTGACACCGACATTGGTGCTTTCATTGAGAGTTCCTCTGTGTCGTCGCTTCAAGGCTTGATGGTGACTTCAATCGTCAACAACACGGTCTGGGGTGAGACTTTTCTCTCCGGACAGATCTTTGTGTTTGGCGGCTTCACACTGCGGACCTATTCGCTTGGCCAGCTGGAGCAGATCGACAACTTTGCCCTTGGCCACCAGATCAGGTTTGTAAACTTGAACTACACGGCAAACATCCGCGGAGACTTGATCTTCGACGGACTCGAGCCCGTGCCAGGAGCGTCGGACAGTCACGACGAGCACGGCCTGGACCTGCTGTCGGACAATGCTCGGGACATCACCCCCGCAGCAGCCCCGGATCTAAATCCGGGGCAGGTTGTGTTGCCTATGGACGGAGGGCTGGACCCCGCCCTGCAGGCCGCACACTCATCGGCGGTGGAGCCGAACACAGGTCTCACCTCTGTGGAGGCATGTAACCCTGGGCACCCGGACTCATATCGGGCTGTTGGTCCTGGTCCGCACCCTCTCGGGCTAGCCGAGCCAGGTTGGGCTCCGGTAATGGAGTTTACCACTGCGGACATCTTTCAGCACTCGCCTTTTGGTGACATGAAAAACTCATTAAAGTCTCTCTCTCTGTCAGGAGGCTCTGAGCCAAACTATATCCGGCTTGAGTGGGAAGCAGGCAACGAAGGAATTCGCTACGATCGATGATTTAACCGACGTGCTCGACTTCGACTTTGAAGACATCGACAGTATGGACGACGATGTAGGAGACACACAGGAGCCACCGCTCACATGGCGGTGGACAGCCACCTCTTCATATGATATATATATATATATATATATATATATATATATATATATATATATATATGGTGGACACTCCAAAAGAAACCAATGGCGATGAGGCAACGAAGGCTAACCCCTCCAAGAAGAAAGCAAAGCATGGGCGTCGCCAGCGCTGCTCCAAGCGCCACCAAGGCAATATCGGCACCGGAGACGATAATAATCCAAACGGTGCCGACGATGAATACAACCCCGAATAGCCTGCCTTCGAGCAGGCCGAACAGGAAGACGGGCATGACAGCCCAGATGAACAGGCGACGGACTGGTATCCGGAGGAGGACAACTACATGCCCCTCTTCGAAGACAAGGTTAGCCTCGGCGATGACGAGTTCGGCGTACCTGAAGACCCTGCAGAGCAGGAGCACTTCAAGCGCCGGCTTATTGCCACTGCGAGAAGCCTGAAGAAAAAGCAGCAGCAGCTTCAAGCTGACCAAGATCTGCTCACAGATAGATGGATAGAAGTCCTGGCAGCCGAGGAATATGGACTCGAGCGCCACACGGCTGACCATCCGCCTCAAGGTCGGGACAAAACGACATACCAGCCGGAATACCAACCTGCACCCCTGCGCCGGTTTACTACGGCCCAGGGCAATACTCAGGACTTGCACGATAAACTGGGTAATGCCGCAGGACAACCAAGATCGATCTATGGATCACGGGGGTGCACCGAAGCACATGACGAGGACCGTCATACCGGATACACTAACAGTAAATCCGGCCGGGCCGAATACAACTAGTTAGACGCAGCCGGACTGCGTCGTGACATAGCCCGGCATAGAGGCGCCGCACACCCCCTCTGCTTCACTGATGAAGTGATGGATCATGAATTCCCAGAAGGGTTTAAACTCGTAAACATCGAATCATACAATGGCACAACAGACCCCGCGGTATGGATCAAGGATTTCCTTCTCCACATTCGCATGGCCCGCGGAGATGATCTACATGCCATCAAGTATCTTCCCCTTAAGCTCAAAGGACCTGCCCGGCATTGGCTAAACAGCCTGCCCACAAATTCCATTGGCAGTTGGGAAAATCTGCAAGACGCATTTCTTGACAACTTCCAGGGCACATATGTGCGACCTCAAGATGCCGATGACTTGAGCCACATTACTCAACAGCCCGGAGAATCAGCCAGGAAATTCTGGACTCGGTTCCTAACTAAAAAGAACCAAATAGTCGACTGTCCGGACGCTGAAGCCCTAGCGGCCTTCAAGCATAATATCCATGACGAGTGGCTCGCCAGGCACCTCGGCCAGGAGAAACCCAAGTCCATGGCAGCTCTCACGACACTAATGACCGGCTTTTGCGCGGGCGAAGACAGCTGGTTGTCCCCAATAGCACTACGCCACATTCTGGAACTTCAGATGTCCGGGAAAATAATGGCAAGGCACAGCGCAACAAACACAAGCGATGGAACAACGGCGACAACACCGAAGACACGACGGTCAATGCCGGATTCAGCGGATCCAAATCCGGTCAGCGGAAGAAGCCATTCAAACGCAACAATCAAGGACCATCCAGTCTAGACCGCATACTGGAGAGCTCGTGCCAAATTCATGGCACCCCGGACAAGCCAGCCAACCGCACCAATAGAGACTGTTGGGTATTTAAACAGGCCGGCAAAATAAACGCCGAAAACAAGGACAAGGGGTTGCACAGCGATGATGACGATGAGCCCCGGTGTCCGAACATGGGGGGACAGAAGAAATCCCCCCCCCCAGGTGAAAACGGTCAACATGATCTACGCCACCCATATCCCCAAGCGGGAATAGAAGCGAGCACTACGGGGCGTATACGCGATGGAGCCAGTCGTCCCCAAATTCAACCCATGATCAGCTTGTACGATCACCTTTGATCGTACGGATCATCCTACTAGCGTCCATCATGGCGGCTCAGCCGCATTGGTCCTAGACCCAATCATCGACAGATTCCACCTCACGTGAGTCCTTATGGACGGCGGCAGCAGCCTGAACCTGCTTTACCAGGATACAGCGCGAAAAATGGGCATCGATCCTTCAAGGATTAAGCCTACCAAAACCACATTTAAAGGTGTCATTCCTGGAGTAGAGGCCCGTTGCATGGGCTCTATAACATTGGAAGTGGTCTTCGGATCTCCGGGTAACTTCCGAAGCGAAGAGCTAATCTTCGATATCGTCCCTTTCCATAGTGGTTACCACGCACTGCTCGGACGAACCGCATTTGCTAGATTCATTGCGGTACCACACTATGCATACCTCAAGCTCAAGTTGCCAGGCCCGCGCGGGGTCATAACAGTCAACGGAAATATGGATCGTTCTCTCCGTACAGAAGAGCACACTGCAGCCCTTGCGGCCGAAGTACAATGCGGCCTCCTTTGGCAAACCACCAATCCGGTGACGACAACCTTAAGCTCCGTCAAGCGAGGGCGGAACACCCTGCAGCAGGATCAGCAGGCATGCCAGGAGCATGACTAGCAGTCCGGCCTCCACTCAAACCCCATCAAAGCAACATTCGTGCCACGCGTACACAATTACGCACTCAAAATACCATGGGCACAGGCGGAGGCGTATCAGTGGCCCAGTCAACAGTACGGTATCGCTTCGTAACCTTTCCATTTACCCTTAAGAACATTGCTTTAGTGCAGCTTCTCTAGAAGAGCCAGATTGTCGGACTTACATAGGGGAGGAAACCCAGGAGGTAATAGGCTTCGGCCACAGCAGGAAACACCCAGGTGGAATCTATTTACGATTGTTGTTCCTGCTTTATCTATCTATACGTAGCCTTCCCCTGGATACGATATGTCAAATAATCCTATTTGTCTCCGCTTAATGCATGCATTGTAAACATACGCCTAAACATATTATTCATCAATGGGATACTATATATAGCGTCAGCTTACTTACTTGAGCATTTTTTATAAATGTCTATTTGATTTTTCATCCGTACACTTTGGTACGCTTAGTTTGCCAGGGGCTTCTGATGGCGCCCCATAATATGGCAAGACAAGTCTGAACACTTTCAACAGTGTGGCACCCCGAACTTATAGCATTATATGCATCAGCTCTGAATCATGTCTTGGGTTACCGTTGGGATAGCCTGGCTCCCTTGTTTTGGTGCCTTACATTCCGTTAATTCGGCTAAGGTAGCGCAGGGAGAACTACTGCGATTATGCCCTGGTTTTTTCGGACGAGCACCTCAGTAGAGAAAGCACAAAACTGTCTGGCATGATGTGGTGAGAGCTGGTCGCTGTTCGAGAGGTCTTAAAATCCTTAAAGATTTTTCCGCTTTAGGCGATAATTCGGCTTTGTCTGATATAGGCGTGTATAGCACCCCAATTTGGCCTTCCGGATTCTAGGGGCTTCGCCGAAATTTAAAATTGTAGACTTCTATGGCTAAGTGAAGGTTATAGAGCCGTATAGTCCGATTGCCTTGTTCGCTGCGCTGGACACCTCCTTAAGGGACCAAACATTTGGATAAAGAGTGTCCGGGTTTTCCACGAACACCCCAGTACTAGTTACACGGGGGCAGAAGCCGACGACTGGCCTACTTTCAGAATTTGATAAACAGCCGCATAGAAGGTAATATTTTAAATAACACAAGTGCTACATAGCACAAGTAACTTCGCCTTTAATTATAAACATGACAGAGGTGAATTCATTCAAAAATAATGTCTTTGGTACATTCATCGGCCACGAGGCAAGCACCCTTCATAACGCCATCATAATACTTCTCGGGGACGCGATGCGGCTTGCCCTCTGGAGGCCCGTCCTTCACCAGCTTCTCCGCATCCAGCTTTCCCCAATGCACCTTGGCACGGGAAAGGGCCCGGCGGGCACCCTCGATGCAAACGGATCGCTTGATGACTTCCAGTCGTGGACAGGAATCTACCATCCGCTTGATCAGGCCGAAGTAGCTGGTGGGCAGAAGCTCACCAGGCCATATCCGGACTATGAGATCTTTCATAGCCACTTAGGCCGCCTTGTGGAGTTCGACCAACTGCTTCAGTTGGTCACTCAGGGGCGTTGAATGTTCGGCCCCAGCATACTTGGACCAAAATAGCTTCTCCGTTGAGCTCTCCTCCTGAGCACGATAGAACTCCGCGGCATCTGATATGCTGCATGGCAGATCTGTGAATGCCCCTGGAGAGCTCCGGATTCGAGTAAGTAAAAGAAAGGCCTCCTCCACATGTTTTCTTTGCATGAAAAATTCTTACCCGCTGCTATCTTTTTAGCCTCCTGGATCTCCTGTTGTGCCCTCTCGGCTTCGGCCTTGGCGTCTTTTATATTTGTAAGGGCTTTCGCAAGCTCGGCCTCTTTTGCTTTCAGCTCATGCTCCACGGACTCGAGCTTCTTGCCGAGCTCCTGGAGCTCTTCTTGTACTTCGCCTACTCGGGCTTCCTGCTTTTTGCGCTCTTTGTGTTCCGAAGCTGCTTTGTGTTCGGCCTCGGACAACGCCTTCTTGAGAGATGCCACTTCGGTGGTGGCCTCTGTTACCAAATCACAACGTTTCGTCGTTAGCATAATCAAATTCTATTTATACTTTACTACGTGAGAGAGGGGAATCATTTACCTTTGCTCTCCTCGAGCTGCCTCCTCGTGAGGCCGAGCTCTCCCTGTGCCCGCTCCAAGTCCTGCGTTAGGCCGGCGATTTCGGCCGTGCGAGCAGCAGCAGCTAGCAGCACAGCCTGTTTATTTACATTCAAACTTATTGTTAGACTCCTGCGGATTATAATTAACCCTCCGTTTGGTTTTTCCTTCCGAACACCAAACAGAGCATCAGGGGCTACTACCTATCAGGTGGTAATTTCACACATTTTTACTACTTACCTCAAAGCCTGTTAGTAGGCTGGTGCAGGCTTGGGTTAGTCCGCTCTTGGCGGACGAAACCTTCTGAATCACCGCACTCATTAGAGTACGGTGCTCTTCATCTACGGAAGCGCCACGAAGCACTTCCAGCAGACAATCTGGCGCCTCGGGCGCAATGGAAGTCCTCGATACAGACGGCCCTCCCTCCCTAATGAGGGGCTGCCCGCCTGAATCCGGAACCACTGAAGGCTCTGGGATAGTGTTCGACTGAGAGTCCGGCTCTCACCAACACAATCCGTGGGGATCTTGAACCCCGCGAGTCCGACGTATGGAACGCTGCCTTGAGGCGTCTCCAGGGCCTACTCCCCCATCTTTGGGAGCCTTTGGGACAACACCTCCGTGTCATCCGCAGGCCGAGGAGAAGTACCCGTCGGGAGTGAGTTCATTGCTGACTCACTCAGGGACCTGTCCGAGGACGACACCTCGGGATGGGCCCTGGCCGGACTGCATACAAGTTCGGCGTTATGAAAAAACTATGAAGCGTAATTACAATTGAGTGTGGATACTTACGATCGCACTAGGGGGTTCTTCCTGGGTAGCCACCCTTCCTTGCTATTGGCGGCGGTGGCAGAGTAGTCCGGAAGGGACACCTTCCTCTTCTTGGACGTCCCAGTCTCTCCAACCGGGGCGGCCTTCCTCTTTTTCTCCCCCCCAGTACAGGGAGGTGGAGTTTATTCTTGTTCCTGCCCGCCTCCATCGGAGGAATCTGCCTCGTCGTCATCAGACGACAAGGGTATGACGGCCTTGCGACGGGGGCCTCTCCTGGTCCCCTGGTCCGCTGTCTCAGGCCCCCCATCCTTTCTGGATGGGGCGGCCTCTTCTTCTTCTTCTTCCTCTGCCCCTTCGGAGGAGGAGTGCGCCTCGTCGTCTTCGGACGAGGCTTGCGCAGCTTTACGCCGGGAACCCTTTCGGGTCCCTGGGGCCTTCTTATCGGCCTTCTTCTCCGGTCCCTTGTAGGGCGCAGGGACTAGCATCTCCATCAGGAGAGCATCAGCTGGGCTCTCCGGCAATGGAGCCAGACAATCAATCTGCTCCGCTGTCTCCACCCAGTCCTGAACAAATATGCATGATTACTTAAAGGTTCCCCCACGGATATATAGGGAAGAGCCAAATCTGGTGGCAGCCCGAGAACTCACCTGACTAGGAGACCGCATGGCGTGGAACCCACGGTCCTCCGATAGGAAAGGAGGTACTTCGGAGGCTCTGAACAACGCCTTCCACACGTTTTTGTGCTTCATGCCATAGAGCCTCTGGAGCGTCTGGTGTTCGGCTCGATCGAACTCCCACAGATTAAATGCCCACCTTTGGCACGACAGAATTAGGCGGATGAGCATGACCTGGATCACGTTGACGAGCTTGATTTTCTAACCCTCATGCCCTTGATGCAGTTTGTGAGTCCGGCCAGCTCTGTGGATTCGCCCCACACCAGGCCCTTCTGTTCCCAGGAGGAGAGCCGCATAGGGGTTCCGGATCAGAACTCGGGGTCCGCCGCCCAGTCGGTGTCGCGCGCCTCGGTGATGTAGAACCACCCCGATTGCCAACCCTTCACAGTTTCCGCAAAGGAGCCATCAAGACAGGTGCCGTTAGGCATTTTTCCCACCATGGCTCCTCCGCATTCTGCTTGTTGGCCGCTCATGATCTTCAGCTTCACGCAGAAGGTTTGGAGACACAAGCTGAAATGAGGCTTGATGCGGAGGAAAGCCTCGCACACGACGATGAACGCCGAAATGTTGAGGACGAAATTCGGGGCTAGATCATGGAAATCTAGCCCGTAGTAGAACATGAGCCCGCGGACGAAGGGGTGGAGTGGAAACCCCAGTCCACGAACGAAGTGGGCAAGGAACATGACCCTCTCGTGGGGTCCTGGAGTTGGAATGACCTGTCCGCCGTCTGGTAGCTGGCGCGCTATGTCTGTGGCCAAGTATCCGGCCACCCGAAGACTTGCGATGTTCTTCTCCTTCATGGTGGAAGCCACCCATTTGCCTCCTGCTCTGGACATGTTTAGCTGTGCAGAGAAGATTTGGACTAGGGTGCTGGAGCTCAAGGAGGCGAGAATGGGCAGAGGAGGAAGAAGGCGTGGGTATGAATGGGGAACTCTTATCCCTTTATAGAGGCGACGAAAGCGGAGCGCCTCCCCACTAGCCTGTTGAGAATCGCTTACTTCCCAAGCGCCACGATTGATGGCACAGGGGGATTACCCATACCCGTATTGATGAGAATCCCGTGATAACGGGACATGATCTCTGCTTTGACAAGACGTGTCAAGGAAACCGCCTCACAATACGCGCTGTGGCTGGTTGTGAAAAAATGGTTCGAATAAATAACCTGGCTGTAATGGCATGTCACGTCGTCTAAAAGTTGTCAGCTGAAGTATCATTCTCTCTACGGTGGTATGTGAAGGTCATCTTGCAGATCCGGACACGGTCTATGTGTTCGATAATAACCTTGGAGTATTCGGAGGAGGAACCCGCCTTGCAATGCCGAAAATAAGACTGCGCACCAGACTCATCGTCATTGAAGCCTGGTTCAGGGGCTACTGAGGGAGTCCTAGATAAGGGGGTATCCGGACAGCCGGACTGTATACATCGTCCGGACTATAGAAGCGTCAAGATACAAGACTCAAGACTTCGGCTCGTATCCGGATGGGACTCTCCTTTGCGTGGAAGACAAGCTTGGCGATCCGGATATTATATTTCCTTCCTTGTAACCGACTCCATGTAAACCCTAGCTCTCCGATGTCTATATAAACCGGAGAGGATGGTCCTTAGAAGGCTGATCACAATTACAATCATACCATCATAGGCTAGCTCATAGGGTTTAGACTCTACGGTCTCGTGGTAGATCAACTCTTGTATTCCACATATCTTCAATATTAATCAAGCAGGAAGTAGGGTTTTACCTCCATCAAGAGGGCCCGAACCTTGGTAAACATTGTGTCCCTTGCTTCCTGTTACCATCCGCCTAAGACGCACAGATCGGGACCCCCTACCCGAGATCTGCCGGTTTTGACACTGACAATGACCCTTCTCTCTATCACAGTTGATGTGTATACAACCAAAGTGTGATCCTCTCCTCAGCCGCCGAACATCATCATTGGAAATCATGCCTAAAACGGTTTCAAAGTCATTGTTGTCTTCTTCCTCTTCAGATGACGATGAGTCCTCCAAGGCCATCTCCCTCAACCTCTTCATCTACAATTCAAACGGCTAGGTTCAATCCAAACGGCTCGGTGTCGGTGTCAAAACTGGCGGATCTCGGGTAGGGGGTCCTGAACTGTGCGTCTAAGGCTAATGGTAATAGGAGGCGGGGGACACAATGTTTACCCAGGTTCGGGCCCTCCCGATGGAGGTAATACCCTACTTCATGCTTGATTGATCTTGATGATATGAGTATTACAAGAGTTGATCTACCACGAGATCGCAGAGGCTAACCCTAGAAGCTAGCCTATGATTATCATTGTTCTTGTCATACAGACTAAAGCCTCCAGTTTATATAGACACCGGAGGGGCTAGGGTTACACAGAGTCGGTTACAGAGAAGGGAATCTACATATCTGAATCTCCAAGCTTGCCTTCCACGCAAAGGAGAGTCCCACCCGGACATGGGACGAAGTATTCTATCTTGTATCTTCATAGCCCAACAGTCCGACATACGCATATAGTCCGGCTGTTCGAGGACCCCTTAATCCAGGACTCCCTCAGTAGCCCCTGAACTAGGCTTCAATGACGATTGAGTCCGGCACGCAGATTGTCTTCGGCATTGCAAGGCGGGTTCCTTCTCCGAATACTCCAAAGTAGATCTTAAACACAATAATCGTGTCCGGCTCTGCAAAACAAATTCCACATACCACCATAGAGAGTATAATATTCCACGAGTCTAATCTGCTGACAACTTCTTCATAGCGTGACATCATGCCGCGGCCCAGTCATTATTCGAGTCGTTTTCCCAACCTGCTACTACACGTTTCGTGAGGCGGTTTTATTGGCACGTCTTGTCGAAGTAGAGATCGTGTCCCCTTATTACGGGATTCTCATCAATACGGGTGTGGGTAACCCAACTGTGCCATTAGCCTGGTGCTTGGGGAATAATCGAGTTTTAGGGCAAGTGGGGAGGCACATGATTTCTGCTGCCTTTATAAAGGGATAAGGATTCCCCTTTTTCACCCATGCCTTCTCCTTCCTCTGCTTACTCTCTCTCTCTCTCTCTCTCTCTCTCTCTCTCTCTCTCTCTCTCTCGAGCTCCAGCGCCCAAGCATTCGCCTTCTCTGCCCACAAAAGCATTCCGAAAATGTTTGGATCCGGAGCTGGAGGCAACTGGATGGCCTCCACTGTCCAAGAGAAGGATATAAAGAAACTTCGAGGGGGGTATTTGGCAAAAAAGATCGGGCACCGTCTTCCAATGGCGGGACAGATCGTCCATACTCCGGAACCCCACGAGAGGGTTGTATTCCTCCCTCACTTCATCCGTGGGCTGGGGTTTCCCCTCCACCCATTTGTTCGCGGCCTTATGTATTACTACGTGATCGATTTCCATGATCTATCCCCCAATTCCTTCTCAGCATCTCGACATTCATCGTCGTGTGTGCTACGTCTTGAGCTTGTGTTGGTTTTCCTTGAAGAGGAAAGGGTGATGCATCAATAGTAGTGTAAGTATTTCCCTCAGGTTTTGAGAACCAAGTTATCAATCCAGTAGGAGGCTCCTCACAAGTCCCACGCACCTACACAAACAAACAAAGAACTCGCAACCAACGCGATAAAGGGGTTGTCAATCCCTTCACGGCCACTTGCGAAAGTGAGATCTGGTAGAGATAATATGATAAGATAAATATATTTTTGGTATTTTATAATATAGATGCAGAAAATAAAGATGCAAATAAAAGTAGATTGGAAGCAAATATGATAAGAGATAGACCCGGGGGCCATAGGTTTCACTAGAGGCTTCTCTCAAAATAGCATAAGTATTACGGTGGGTGAACAAATTACTGTTGAGCAATTGATAGAAAAGAGAATAATTATGAGATTATCTAGGCATGATCATGTATATAGGCATCATGTCCGCAACAAGTAGACCGATTCCTGCCTGCATCTACTACTATTACTCCACACATCGACCGCTATCCAGCATGCATCTAGAGTATTAAGTTCATAAGAACAGAGTAACACATTAAGCAAGATGATATGATGTAGAGGGGTTCTCAAGCAATATGATATAAACCCCATCTTTTTATCCTCGATGGCAACAATACAATACGTGTCTTGCAACCCTTTCTGTCACTGGGTAAGAACACCGTAAGATTGAACCCAAAGCTAAGCACTTCTCCCATGGCAAGAAAGATCAATCTAGTAGGCCAAACCAAACCGATAATTTGAAGAGACTTGCAAAGATAACCCAATCATATAAAAGAATTCAGAGAAGATTCAATTATTATCCATAGATAAACTTGATCATAAACCCACAATTCATCGGATCTCGACAAACACACCGCAAAAAGAGATTACATCGAATAGATCTCCACAAGAGAGGGGGAGAACATTGTATTGAGATCCAAGAAGAGAGAAAAAGCCATCTAGCTAACAACTATGGACCCCGAAGGTCTGTGGTAAACTACTCACAACTCATCGGAAGGGCTATGGTGTTGATGTAGAAGCCCTCCGTGGTGGAATCCCCCTCCGGCAGAACGCCGGCGATGGCTCCAAGATGGGATCTCGCGGATACAGAAGGTTTCGGTGGCGGAAATATTTCTTTGGTGGCTCCCTGGATGTTTTCGAGGTATGTAGGCTTATATAGGAGGAAGAAGTACATCGGTGGCCACCCGAGGGGCCCATGAGACAGGGGCGCTCCCTACCCTCTTGTGGCCGCCTTGGCTGCTTCTTGACTTGCACTCCAAGTCCTCTAGATCACGTTCGTTCCAGAAATCACGCTTCTGAAGGTTTCATTCTGTTTGGACTCCGTTTGATATTCCTTTTCTTCGAAATACTGAAATAGGCAAAAAAAAGCAATACGGGCTGGGCCTCCGGTTAGTAGGATAGTCCCAAAAATGATAATAATGTGTAAAATAAAGCCCATAAACATCCAAAACAGGTAATATAATAGCATGGAACAATAAAAAATTATAGATATGTTGGAGACGTATCAAGCATCCCCAAGCTTAATTCCTGCTCGTCCTCGAGTAGGTAAATGATAAAAACAGAATTTTTGATGTGGAATGCTACCTAGCATAATTCTCAATGTAATTTTCTTTATTGTGGCATGAATGTTCAGATCCAAATGACTCAAGATAAAATCTTATAAAACATAAAAATAATAATGCTTCAAAGCATACTAACAAATAATCATGTCCTATCAAAATAACATAGCCAAAGAAAGCTTATCCCTACAAAATCATATAGTTAGGCCATGCTTCATTTTCATTACACAAAATACTCCCATCATGCACAAACCCGATGACGAGCCGAGCAATTGGTTCATACTTTTTAACGCGCTTCAGCTTTTTCAACTCTTACGCAATACATGAGCGCAAGCCATGGACATAGCACTATGGTGGTCTATTGTGGTGGTTGTGAGGACAAAAAGTGGGATAAGATAGTATCACATCAACTAGGCGTATCAACGGGCTATGGAGATGCCCATCAATAGATATCAATGTGAGTGAGTAGGGATTGCCATGCAACGGATGCACCAGAGCTATAAATATATGAAAGCTCAACAAAAGAAACTAAGTGGGTGTGCATCCAACTTGCTTGCTCATGAAGACCTAGGGCATTTTGAGGAATCCCATCATTGGAATATACAAGCCAATTTCTATAATGAAAAATTCCCACTAGTATATGAAAGTGACAACATATGAGACTCTCTATCATGAAGATCATGGTGCTATTTTTGAAGCACAAGTGTGGAAAAAGAGATATTAGCAATTGTCCCTTCTCTCTTTTTCTCTCATTCCCTTTTTTATATTTTTTATATTTTTCTCCCTTTTTCTCTTTTTTTTTCTTTCTTTCTCTTTTTTTTCTTTTTCTTTTTTCTTTTTTGTGGGCTTCTCTAGCCTCTTTTATTTTTATAAAGTCTCAAGTCCCATCCCGACTTGTGGGGGATAGTCTTCATCATCCTTTCCTCAATGAGACAATGCTCTAATAATGAAGATCATCACACTTTTATGGATTTACAACTCAAGAATTACAACTCAAAGCTAGAACAAAATATGACTCTATATGAATGCCTCCGGCGCTGTACCGGGATATGCAATGAATCAAGAGTGACATGTATGAAAATTATGAAGGTGTCCTTGCCACAAATACAATGTCAACTACATGATCACGCAAAGAGCAATATGACAATGATGAAACGTGTCATAATAAACGGAACGGTGGAAAGTTGCATGGCAATATATCTCGGAATGGCTATGGAAATGCCATATAGGTAGGTATGGTGGCTGTTTTGAGGAAGGTAAATAACGGGTTTATGTTACCGATGAAAATTGCGTGGTAAAATAGAAGCTAACAAAGTGGAAGGATGAGTGTGCGTATATCCATGGACTCACATTAGTCATAAAGAACTCATATACTTATTGAAAAAGTCTACTTAGCCCTCGAAGCAAAGTACTACTACACATGCCCCAAGAGGGATAGATTGGTAGGAAAAATCCATCGCTCGTCCCCGACTGCCACTCATAAGGAAGACACTCAAAAGAGCACCTCATGCAACAAATTTGTCACACAAGTTTTACCATACGTGCATGCTACAGGACTTGCCAACTTCAACAAAAGTATTTCTCAATTTCATAATTATCCACTAGCATGATCCTAACATTATTACCTTTATATCTCAAAACAATTATCAAGCATCAAATTGATCCTAGCATTCAATTCACTTTCTATGATAGTTTTTATTATGCCCAACTTGGATGCTCATCATTCTAGGACCAAATTCATAACCAAAGAAAATACCATGCTGCTCTAAGAGACTCTCAAAATAATATAAGTAAAGCATGAGAGACTAGCAATTTCTTCAAAATTAATCCACCGCCATGCTCTAAAAGATATAAGTGAAGTACTAGAGCAAAAACTATCAAGCTCAAAAGATATAAGCGAAGCACATAGCATATTCTAATAAATTATAATCAAATAGGCTTCTCCCAAAAGGTGTATACAGCAAGGATGATTGTGGTAAACTAAAAAGCAAAGACTAATATAATACACGACGCTCCAAGCAAAACACATATCATGTGGCGAATAAAAATATAGCTCCAAGTAAAGTTACCAATGAACGAAGACGAAAGAGGGGATGCCTTCCCGGGGCATCCCTAAGCTTAGGCTTTTGGATATCCTTGAATATCTTGGGGTGCCATGGGCATCCCCAAGCTTAGGCTCTTTTCCACCCTTTATTCCATAATCCATAAAAGCTTTACCCAAAACTTGAAAACTTCACAACACAAAACTCAACAGGAAATCTTATAAGCTCCGTTAGTGAAAGAAAATAAAACCACTACATAATGTACTATAATGACCTCATTCTTTATTTATTTTGGTGTTAAACCTACTATATTCCAAGTTCTCTATGGTTCATACCCTTACATACTAGCCATAGATACATCGAAATAAGCAAACAACACACGAAAGGCAGAATCTGTCAAAAACAGAACAGTCTGTACCAATCTGTAACTAACGCAAACTTCTGGAACCATAAAAATCCTACCTAAATAGGACGTCCTAAAACATTTGTTTATTGATCATCAGCAAAAAGAATCAATGCAAAATCTCGTTTCTGTTATTTATTGAATTTTTTTCTCGTGAGCACAAAGTTTCTGCTTTTCAGCAGAATCAAATCAACTATCATCATAGGTTATCCTATAGGTTCTACTTGGCACAAACACTAATTAAAAGATAAAAACACATCTAAACATAAAGTAGAAGCAAAATTTATCACTAAACAGGAACAAAAACAAAGAACATAAATAAAATTGGGTTGCCTCCCAACTAGCGCTATCGTTTAATGCCCCTAGCTAGGCATAAAAGCGAAGATAGATCTAAGTAGTGTCATCTTTGACACTTGGTTCATAGGCGGCTTGCATGATAGATTCATAAGGTAATTTGACTTTATTTCTTGGAAAGTGCTCCATGCCTTTCTTTAATGGAAATTGTAATCTAATATTCCCTTCCTTCATATCAATAATCGCACCAATCGTTCTAAGGAAAGGTCTACCAAGAATAATAGGGCAAGAAAGATTGCAATCTATATCAAGAACGATAAAATCAAGGGGCACCAAATTTCTATTTGAAACAATAAGGATATCATTATCCTTCCTATTGGCTTTTTAATGGTGGAAACACTAGCACCCAAATGACACAAAGCAAAACACTCATAATCTTTAATTTTAATCTTTATAGTAGGTTCCCACTCATCATCAAGTTTCTAGGTATAGAAACTTCCAAATTAAGTTTTTCATCACAAGATTGCATCAAGGCATCAACGATATGTTTGGTAAAAGCTTTATTTTGACTATAAGCATGTGGAGAATTAACAACGTATTGCAACAAGGAAATACAACTTTCTAAAGAACAATTATCATAATCAAATTCCTTGAAATCCGAGATAGTGGGTTCAATGCTATTTAAAGTCATGACCTCTCCAATCCCACTTTTACCAAATTTAGCATCAAGATCTAAAAACTCTGAATTTTGGGACGCCTTTTAGGTAAAGTTGACTCATCTTCTGTCCCATAATTTCAAGATTCATATTGCAAAACAAAGATCTAATAGGGGTCACATCAATAACTTTAAGATCTTCATCATTATTTTCATGGAAACTAGAAGAACACGCTTTATAAAGCTATCTTTCTTAGCATGCAATCTAGCGGTTCTTTCCTTGCACTCGTCAATGGAAATTCTCATTACTTTTAGAGACTCATTGATATCATGCTTAGGCGGAGAAGATCTAAGTTTAAGAGAATCAACATCAAGCGAAAGTCTATCAACGTTCCTAGCCAAATCATCAACTTTGAGCAATTTTTCTTCAAGCAAAGCATTAAAATTCTTTTGAGAAATCATAAATTCTTTCACACTATTCTCAAAATCAGAGGGCATCTTATTAAAATTACCATAAGAATTATTGCAGGAATTTCCATAATTATTAGAGGAATTACTAGGGAACGGTCTAGAGAAGTTTCCTCTATAAGCATTATTTCCAAAACTATTCCTACCAAAAAAATTCACATCCATAGATTCATTATTATTCTCAATAAAAGTAGACAAAGGCATATCATTTGGATCAAGAGGAGTATTTTTAGTAGCAAACATTTTCATAAATTCATCCATCTTTCCAGTAAAAACATTGATTTCTTCTATAGCATGCACTTTTTACTAGTAGATCGTTCGGTGTGCCATTGAGAATAATTTGCCATAATATTATCAAGAAGTTTTGTAGCATATCCTAACGTGATTTCCATAAACGTGCCTCCCACGGCCGAATCTAAGAGATTCCTAGAGGCAAAGTTCAAACCGGCATAAAATTTTTGTATGATCATCCATAAATTCAAACCATGAGTAGGGCAATTGCGAATCATCAATTTCATTCTTTCCCAAGATTGGGCAACATAATCATGATCAAGTTGTTTAAAATTCATAATATCGTTCCTAAGAGTGATGATCTTAGCGGGAGGAAAATACTTAGAGATAAAAGCATCTTTGCACTTGTTCCAAGAATCAATACTATTTTTAGGCAAAGATGAAAACCAAACTTTAGCAGGATCTCTAAGAGAAAACGGAAATAACTTCAATTTAACAATAACATTATCTGTATCTTTCTTGTTTTTCATATCACACAAATCAACAAAGTTGTTTAGATGAGTAGCGGCATCTTCACTAGGAAGGCCGGCGAATTGATCTTTCATAACAAGATTCAGCAAGGCGGTATTGATTTCACAAGACTCGACATCATTAAGAGGAGCAATCGGAGTACTAAGGAAATCATTATTATTGACATTCGAGAAATCACACAATTTTGTATTATCTTGCGCCATGGCAACAAGTAATCCAACACACAAGCAAACAGAAAGAGGCAAACGAAAGAGAGGAGGAGACTGGGAAAGAGAGGGCGAATAAAACAACAAGGGTGAAGTGGGGGAGAGGAAAACGAGAGGCAAATGGCAAATAATGTAAATGCGAGGGAGATGGGTTCGTGATGGGTACTTGGTATGTCTTGACTTGAGGGAAGACCTCCCCGGCAACGACACCAGAAATCCTTCTTGCTACGTCTTGAGCTTGCGTTGGTTTTCCTTGAAGAGGAAAGGGTGATGCAACAATAGTAGCGTAAGTATTTCCCTTAGTTTTTGAGAACCAAGGTATCAATCCAGTAGGAGGCTCCTCACAAATCCCATGCACCTACACAAACAAACAAAGAACTCGCAACCAACGCGATAAAGAAGTTGTCAATCCCTTCACGGCCACCTGCGAAAGTAAGATCTGATAGAGATAATATGATAAGATAAATATATTTTTGGTATTTTATAATATAGATGCAGAAAATAAAGATGCAAATAAAAGTAGATTGGAAGCAAATATGATAAGAGATAGACCCGGGGGCCATAGGTTTCACTAGAGGCTTCTCTCAAGATAGCATAAGTATTACGGTGGGTGAACAAATTACTGTCGAGTAATTGATAGAAAAGTGAATAATTATGAGATTATCTAGGCATGATCATGTATATAGGCATCACGTCCGCAACAAATAGACTGACTCCTGCCTGCATCTACTACTATTACTCCACACATCGACCGCTATCCAGCATGCATCTAGAGTATTAAGTTTATAAGAAGAAAGTAACGCATTAAGCAAGATGACATGATGTAGAGGGATAAACTCAAGCAATATGATATAAACCCCATTTTTTATCCTCGATGGTAACAATACAATACGTGTCTTGCAACCCTTTCTGTCACTGGGTAAGAACACCGCAAGATTGAACCCAAAGCTAAGCACTTCTCCCATGGCAAGAAAGATCAATCTAGTAGGCCAAACCAAACCGATAATTCGAAGAGACTTGAAAAGATAACTCAATAATGTAAAAGAATTCAGAGAAGATTCAATTATTATCCATAGATAAACTTGATCATAAACCCACAATTCATCGGATCTCGACAAACACACCGCAAAAAGAGATTACATCGAATAGATCTCCACAAGAGTGGGGGAGAACATTGTATTGAGATCCAAAAGGAGAGAAAAAGTCATCTAGCTAATAACTATGGACCCAAAGGTCTGTGGTAAACTACTCATAACTCATTGGAAGGGCTATGGTGTTGATGTAGAAGCCCTCCGTGGTGGAATCCCCCTCCGGCAGAACGCCGACGACGGCTCCAAGATGGGATCTCATGGATACAGAAGGTTACGGTGGCGGAAATATTTCTTTGGTGGCTCCCTGGATGTTTTTGGGGTATGTAGGCTTATATAGGAGGAAGAAGTACGTCGGTGGCCACCCGAGGGGCCCACGAGATAGGGGGGCGCGCCCTACCCTCTCGTGGCCGCCTCGGCTGCATCTTGACTTGCACTCCAAGTCCTCTGGATCACGTTCATTCCAAAAATCACGCTTCTGAAGGTTTCATTCCGTTTGGACTCCGTTTGATATTCCTTTTCTTCGAGATACTGAAATAGGCAAAAAAACAGCAATACGGGCTGGGCCTCCGGTTAGTAGGTTAGTCCCAAAAATGGTAATAATATGTAAAATAAAGCCCATAAACATTCAAAACAGGTAATATAATGGCATGGAACAATCAAAACTTATAGATACATTGGAGACGTATCAGTGTGCGAGGCCTTCCTCCGCGTCTCTCCACACTTCGGACTGTGGCTGAAGATTTTCAACGTGAAGCCCAAGGTGGTGAACGGCAAGCACGCCGAGTGCGGAGGCGCCATGGTGAGCAAGATGCCCAACGCCAAATGGCCATCAGGTACATTCAATGAGTCCGTCAAAGGGTGGCAACAACAGTGGATCTATGTCACTAAGCCACGCGGCACAAAATGGGCTGCAGCTCCCGAATTCTGATCCGAAGCCCCATTGTGGCTTACGTCCTGGCCCAAGAAGGGCCTGTACTGGTCTTCATCAGACGAGCTGGCGGTGCTCCAGGCGTGTATCAAGAGCATGGAAGACAAGAACATCAAACTTGTCTATGTAGTCCAGGTGATGTTAGTTCGCCGGATTCTCCCATGCCAACACAGGACTTGCAATTTATGGGAATTCGACCCAGCCAAGCACCAGACCCTGCTGAAGTTCTTCGGCACAACACACGAAGACATCTGGAAGGTGCTCTTCAAGTCCGGCAAATTGTGGCCGGACTCAGCCGAGGACCGCGGGTACAAATTGTCCCGTCCCGCAAGTTTAGTAAGTTTTCGTATGCTGGCAAGGTGTATGCTTTATTTGCGTACTCTGAGGGAAATGCCTAATATGTTTTCCAACAACTCTCCTAGGGATGGACGGAGAAGGCGGAGCGGATCTACTGTTCGGCCCCACTACCAGAAGAACAAGCCGCTTCTGATGAAGATGCTGGTCCTGGTGCCTTACAAGGCGCCGGAGAGGAAGGCCGAAAAGGAGGCCAAAGAGACCAGGGGCGGCCTTTGTTGCAAGGGTACTTCAGACATGGTGTCCGAAGACTCTGAGGCCCGCTCCTCCTCCGAAGAGGACAAGGAAGAGGAGGAGGAAAGCCACCCCCCCTAGCAAGGGGGAGAAAGAAAAGGACAGCCTCCACACATTTGGAAGATTAATCGTCTAAGAAGGCGAAAGCCTCCCTTCTAGACGAATTCACCACCGCCACCGATAGCAGCCCATAGTGGGATCCCAGGGTCAAGCCCCTAGCTAAATCGTGAGTACACAAAACCCGGACACATTCGTATATCCAGACTCACTATCGCATAACGTTAACTTATTGAATCATGCATTTTGCAGTCCGGCCAGGTCCCACGTCGAGCAATCCTCATCGGAGGATTCACTGGGCTCGGACGCGATGGACAGCGGGACAATCCCGACGGCCTCCTCCCCCAAACACCTGGACAACACCAAGGTGTCGTCCCAAAGGGGCCCAGGCCAAGGAGGAGCTAGGGAGACCGTCAAGGCGGCGCCAGGGGGTCAAACCTCGACAGCCGGACACATGGGGCAGGAGACCCCCACGGATACTGACGACGGGGGCCATCTTGAATTGGGCCCCCAGCCAGACACAGTCTCGGAGACCAACACAGCTCCGGATTCAGGCAGGCAACCTCCTTTGACAGAAGGGGGTGCGCCTGTTCCACCTGCGACCTCTGTCCAGCCAGAGGTACCGAATACTTTATCGGCAGCGCTGAAGAACGCCTCCATCATTGAAGAACATCGTGCCCTTATGGGTGCAGTGATTGAGAAGATTCAGTCTGCCAAAAGCGGGCTGACTGAAGCCTGCACCAGCCTTCTAACAGGCTTTGAGGTAAGTGGTGAGGTTTAAAGAGTGTCATAGTATAGATAGTAGCCCCTGATACACTGTTCGGTGTTCGAAAAGAAAAGTCGGACAGAGGATCAAATATATGCTCGCAAGAGACTTACCATGCAATACCTTTTTTTGGCTTAGCAGGCGTCTTTATTGACTGCCACCTCTCATACTGCGGAAGTCTACGGACTGAAGCAGAGTCTGGAGCGGGCCGAATAAGAGCTCGTCCAAGTGAAGAAGCAGTTGGAGGATAGCCAAGGTATGCAAAACCTTGATTGCATTCAGTATGAATGAATGACTGAATGTGACGAAAAAAATGGCGTGATGTGTATCAGGAGTGACGACCGAAGTCGAGGCTCTTAAGAAGGCAGTGGCTGAGGCCGAGAAGAAGGCAGCCAAGGATCAGGCCATTCGTGAAAAGCACGAGGCCAGGGTCATTGAAGTTCAACAAGAGCTCCAAGAGGCCGTGAGGAGGTGCGAGACCTCGGAGCAGAGTTTGAAGGATAAAGAATCCGAACTCACCAAGGCTCGTCAAGCCGCACATGATGCCCGAGGCGAAGCCCAAGGCCCCCTCCAGGAAATCTAGGAGGCCAGAAAGATTGCGGCGGGTAAGGCTTTTTCTATGCAAAGCAAGTATGTGAAGGAAAGATTCCTTTTACTGACTCGAATTTGGAGTTCTCTAGGGGCGTTTGTGGATCTTCCGCGTAGCGTATCTGATACTGCACAATTCTACAGAGCTGAAGAAGGGAGCTCTACGGAGAAGTTGTTCTGGTCGCAATATCTTGCGCCAGAACATCCAGCGCCCTTTGTCGATCAGCTGAAACAGCTGGTCGAGCTGCATAGGGCGGCCGAACTAGCCATGAAGGATTTGATTATATGGCTATGGCCCGCCGAGGCGATTCCCAGCAGCTACTTTGGGCTCGTAAGCGGCTTGTTAGTGCCTGCCCTCGGCTTGACGCCATCAAGCGGTCAGTATGTATTGAAGGTGCGCGAATGGCTTTTGCCCGCGCCAAGGTGCACTGGGCGAAGATGGATGTTGTAAAGCTGATAACCGAAGGACCGCCTGCAGGGAAGGAGCACCGCAAGCCCAAGTTGTATTATGAAAGTGTCCTGGAGGGATCCAACCTTATGGCGGAGCAATGTGCCAAGGATATTATATTCCCATGAATGCATTCATGTTATCTTGTGATGTAATATGGAACAAGGTCGTTATGTAATATAATGCTTGTTATTTTAAAAAATTTACCTCCTGTGCGGCCGTTTTTATATTAATTCTGAGAGTTGGCCAGTCGTCGGCTTCTGCCCCCATGTAGGAAGTACGGGGGTGTTCGGGATAAATCTAAACACTCTTTACCCCAGTTTTGGGTCCTTGAAGGAGGTGTTTAGTGCAACGAACCAGGCAATTGGACTATAAGGCTTTATCACCCTCACTTAGCCATAGGAGTTTGACAGGAGAAAGGTAGGCGCAGCCCCTAGTTCGGAAGACCGAACATGGGGTTCTATAAACACCTGATCGGATAAGAACCGATCCATCGCGCGATGCATTAGTTATCGCATAATGCAGAATAAATTGCTATAGATTTTATGGCCTCTCGAACAGCTGACCAGCTCTCGCCGCATCATGATAGTCAGTTTTTGGCTTTCTCTAATGAGGTGCTCGTCCGGAAGAACCGGGACACAATCATAGTAGTTCTCCCTTTACTACCCTAGCCGATATAGCGGAACATAGGGTAGCAAGCATAGGAGCCGGGCAACCCAACTATTGACCCAAGACATGATTCAGAGTCGATGCATATAATGCTATAAGTTCGGGGTGCCTAACGACTGTGAAGGTGTTCGGACTTTCTTGCCGTATTATGGGTACAATGAAGCCCCTGGCGTATTAAGGCGTACCAGAGTGTACGGCTGCTACTTGACAAAAAATATCAATAAAGAAGAACAACAAGTGAACGTCATATCAAGCCGCAGATTGTAATTGAATAATACGTCAAAGTGTATGGGTACAAGTAGTGCGATAAAAAGAAATATGACTTCGGAACCTACCGAGACCAGGGGGAGCTGTATGCGACTCCGGAGAATAATAGGATGATCGTCAAGGAGAATATCTAGGGATTCCCTTGCGCGTTCGAGTTGTTTCCCTCCTTGGTATGTCTGTCCCTTCATAGGTCTGGTCGCCAGGTCGCCAGTGATGGCCTAAACAAAAGTGAACCTGGAAAGAAAATTTTAAAAAATGTTTGTGTGTCCCAGAGCGGTTGAGCCGCATTGCGGGACACAACCTAGTTGTGCCTTCGTCTGTCGCCGAAGTGGTTAGTTGAGCTCTTGACGAGCTGGGCTATCCTGCCGCAGGGTATTTCAGACTCTTTTGACAGTGTCCGGGAGCTTGGCCGTCGAATTGAGGTTCGATTAAAAGAGGCCGCTCTATGCTTCTGCTGCTAGGGCGGCGGTGTGCTCTTCGGTACGGAGGGAGCGTTCCGTGTTTCCATTTACTGTTATGACGCCACGTGGACCGGGCATCTTAAGCTTAAGATAAGCGTAGTGTGGCACCACATTTAATCGAGAAAATGCGGTTCGTTCGAGCAGTGCGTGATAGCCACTATGGAAAGGGACGATATCAAAGATTAACTCTTCGTTACGAAAATTATCCGGGGATCCAAAGGCCTCTTCCAGAGTGATTGAGCCTGTACAGCAGGCCTCAACACTTGGTATGACACCTTTAAAGGTGGTTTTGGTGGGTTTGACCATTGAAGGATCGATACCCATCTTGCGCACTGTGTCCTGATAAAGCAGGTTCAGGCTGCTGCCGCCGTCCATAAGGACTCATGTGAGGTGGAATCCGTCAATTATTGGGTCGAGGACCAGTGCGGCTGAACTGCCGTGACGGATACTGGTCGGATGATCCTTGCGATCGAAGGTGATCGAGCAGGACGACCATGGGTTGAACTTTGGGGCGACCGGCTCCATCGCGTAGACGTCCCTAAGTGCGCGCCTCCGCTCCCACTTGGGAATATGGGTGGCGTATATCATGTTCACCATTTTGATTTGCGGAGCAAACTTCTTTTGCCCTCCCGTCTTTGGTGCCCGGGGCTCCTCGTCATCATCATCGCTTTGCGACCCCTTCTCCCTGCTTTCGGTATTTGACTTTCCGGCATGTTTGAAGACCCAGCATTCTCTGTTGGTATGATTAGCTGGCGTACCTCGGGTGCCGTGAATTTGACATGGACGGTCGAGTATGCGGTCCAGACTAGACGTGCCCGAATTGGTTCTTTTGAATGGTTTCTTTCTTTGACCGGTCTTAGAGCCGCTGAATCCGGCGTTGACAGCCGTGTCTTCGGCACTATCACCGTTGTTTTGATGCTTGTGTTTGTTGCATTGGGGCTTGCTGTTGTTATCTCTAGATTTAGAAGTTCCAGGTTTACTTGAGGTGTTGTTGCTATGAGCTAGACAGTTGTCCTCGCCCGCACAGAAGCGGGTCATAAGCGTCGTAAGGGCTGCCATGAATCTCGGCTTCTCTTGTCCGAGGTGTCAGGCGAGCCATTCGTCATGGATGTTATGCTTAAAGGCCGTTAGGGCTTCGACATCTGGACAGTCGATGATTTGGTTCTTTTTAGTTAAGAACCGAGTCTAGAATTTCCTGGCTGACTCTCCGGGCTGTTGGATTATATGACTTAAGTCATCAGCGTCCGGAGGTCGGACATAAGTGCCCTGGAAGTTGTCAAGGAATGTATCTTCTAGGTTCTCCCAACTGCCAATAGAGTTTTCGGGCAAACTGTTCAACCAGTGCCGAGCTGGTCCCTTGAGTTTTAGCGGGAGATATTTGATGGCATGAAGATCATCACCGCGGGCCATATGAATGTGGAGAAGGAAGTCTTCGATCCATAACACGGGATCTGTTGTCCCATCATATGATTTGATGTTTACGGGTTTAAACCCTTCTGGGAATTCATGTTCCATTACTTCATCAGTGAAGGATAGGGGGTGTGCGGCGCCTCTGTGTCGGGCTACGTCGCGACGCAGTTTGGATGGAGCTGGTCTGCTGTGTTCGGCCCGGACAGGTTTGTATTTAGTATATACGGCGTGGCGGTTGTCGTCGCGCGTTGGGGCGCGCCCCCGTGATCCGTAGATCAGTTTGGGCTATCCTGCTTTGTTTTCCAAGTCATACCGCAGGTCATGTGTGTATCCTCAAGCTTTTTTGTTTCTATTTGTTCAGCAATGGAGTGCGGGCTGGTGTTCGGACTGATACGCCACTTTATCTCGGCCATGTGGTGGTCAATCAGCCGCATCATATGCTGGTAGTGTGGGCTCTAGTGCCTCGTCCTTGAATTGAGGTAACAGCATGCGCTTCAGGTAACTTTTGATTGGGCGCTCGAGTCCGTATTCCTCGGCTGCCAGGACCTCAGTCCATCTATCAGTGAGCAGATCTTGATCAGCTTGAAGCTGCTGCTGATTTTTCTTCAGGCTCTTTGTAGTGGCTATAAGCCGGCGCTTGAAGCGCACCTGCTCGACGGGATCCTCCGGCACGGTAAATTCTTTGTCGCCGAGGCTCACCTCATCCTCGGAAAGAGGGATGTAATTATCGTCCTACGAGTCTTCTTTCATGGCATGTCCATTAGGGCTGGCTCACTCGTCCTCCCATCCGTCCTGCTCGAAGCTTGGCTGGGTGGGGTCGTGTTCATCTTCGGCATCGTCCGGAGTGCTATTGTCTCTTGTGCCGGTATCGCTATTTTTACCATGGCGTGGTTTAGAGTAGCGCCACTGACGTTGGTGCTTCGGCTGCTTCTCAGGAGGCTTATCCTCAGTTGTATCCTTTTTTTCCTCGCCATTGTCTTCTTTGGGTGTATCCACCATGTAAATGTCATATGACGAGGTGGCTGTTCAGTGCCCCGTGGGCGGTGGTTCCTGTTCCTCTCCCACATCGTCGTCCATACCGTCGATGTTTTCGGAGTCGAAGTCAAGCATGTCGGTCAATTCGTCGACAGTGGCTATCAAGTGGGTGGTGGGTGGGTAACGAAGTTCTTCGTCGTCCGCTTCCCACTCAAGCCGGACATAGTTCGGCCAAGAATCTCCTGACAAGGAGAGATATTTTAATGAGTTTAACACGTCTCCCAAGGGCGAGTGTTGGAAGATGTCTGCGGAGCTAAACTCCAAGATCGGCGCCCAGTCAGATTCGATGGGCATGGACACACGTGGTTAAGAACCTACGGCTGGAGACGAGACCGAGGGTCCGATGACACATACCTCGTTGGAGGTTAGATCTGTGTTCGGCTCTAGCACCGTTGAGTATGTGGCTTCCGTGGTGGGCTCCATCCTCTCGTCCTTGGATGGTTATGGGTGCTGTCTCCTAAGCATGATCCGATGATAGATTTAAGTCATGTTCATCGTGGCTACAGGGTGCGGCTGTCATGGGCTCTAATCCGTCGAAGATCAAGTCTCCATGGATGTTGGTCGTGTAGTTCAAGCTTCCAAACCTGACCTGATGGCTAGGGGCGTAGTTGTCGATCTGCTCTAGATGGCCAAGTGAGTTGGCCCACAGTGCGAAGCCGCCGAATACGAAGATCTGTCCGGGGAGGAACATCTCACCCTGGACCGCGTTGTTGTAGATTATTGAAGGAGCCATCAAGCCTTATGATGACGATGTAGTGAACTCTCAATGAAAGCACCAATGTCGGTGTCAAAAGCGGCGGATCTCGGGGAGGGGGTCCTGAACTGTGCGTCTAAGGCTAATGGTAACAGGAGGCGGGGGACACAATGTTTACCCATGTTCGGGCCCTCTTGATGGAGGTAATACCCTACTTCCTGCTTGATTGATCTTGATGATATGAGTATTAAAAGAGTTGATCTACCACGAGATCGCAGAGGCTAACCCTAGAAGCTATCCTATGATTATCATTGTTCTTGTCCTACGGACTAAACCCTCCGGTTTATGTAGACACCAGAGGGGGCTAGGGTGAAAGTGCGTTATATCGACTAGAGGGGGGGTGAATAGGCGATTCTTATGAAATCTTCACTGAGGAATTTTCTGGTGAGGAAATTCCTAAATGAAGAACTACTTGCAGTGGAATAAGTACTCAAAAGTAAACATAGCAGAACACACGCATGGTCATCATGATGAAATGAAGGCAAGCACAGAGTACAGAAAGCGTAACACGGGAATCACAAGATGAAGACAGACAAACTGAAGAAATTGAACTGAGGAAATTGAGAAAGTCTTCAGTCAAAAGTCTTCAAACAGATATGAACAAGCACACAACAACAGAGATGAGGAAATGAAAGAGTTGAGGAAATAGAACCAGTAAGATTGGTGAAGACAATGATTTGGTAGACCAGTTCCAACTGTTGTCTCAGTTTTACATCTGGTTGGAGCGACTGAGTATTTAAACTCGAGGACACCCAGTCCCGAACACACAGTCCTCACCGTATTCTCCTTGATCTAAGGTCACACAGACCTCGCCCAATCACTCGTGGTAAGTCTTCAGGTGACTTCCGAACCTTCACAAACTCGGTCACTCGGCGATCCACAATTCCTCTTGGATGCTCTAGACCTTGACGCCTAACCGTCTGGAAGAAGCACAGTCTTCAAAGGAAACAAGCGTCGGATCCATGCAGGATCAATCTCTTCAGTGATGCTCAATCACTTTGTGGTTTTGTAGGTTTGGGTTTGGGATTTCCTCACTTGATGATTTTCGCTCAAAGTCCTCGGAGGATGGGTTGCTCTCAAATGACAAGTGCCAGTTTCTCTCGGAGCAGCCAACCAACTAGTGGTTGTGGGAGGCGGCTATTTATAGCCTAGGGAGCAACCGGACATGATAAGACATAAATGCCCTTGGCTAATATGACCGTTAGGTGGGTAGATATTTTGGGACAGCTGGCGCGTAGCACAGCAATGGTCGGAATATTTGACTCTCAAATACCTCAGGGCTATCATGTTCCTCCCTTGGTAGGCAATCCGCACTGGCGAATTTCTAACTCTTCAGTCAGAACAAATTCCTCAGTGACTAGAAGAACTTCGTCTCTGTCACTGAAGAATATGATTGAACTGTGTGAGATTTCCAATGGCTTCACTCGAAAGGATTGGTAGATGTAGGATTTTAAGTTTAGCATCACATGGCAATTTTTCCTTACTATTTCCTCGACCCCCTTTAACAGTACGATGTTTCCTATGACTCAAGAAAGAGAAAATGAAATAGTAAAAATAAGAGTCTTCATGCTTCATGTTCCTCGAATGATTACCAAGTCTTCAAGGTTACACCAATTTCTTCACTTTCAAAGTCGTTAGAAAGTCTTCAGTCGAAGAACTTCATTTTTAGGGGTCGACTTTCTCTGTAAATATCAAACTCCTCATAGACTTATAAACCTGTGTACACTCACAAACGCATCAGTCTCTTAACCTATAAGTCTTCAATACACCAAAATCACTAAGGGGCACTAGATGCAATTACAATCTCCCCCTTTTTGGTGATTGATGACAATTGCAAGTTGAAGACATTGCAAGTTGAAGAATTTGAAAAACTGAGGAAAAACTCAAATTGAAGATTTTCAACTTTTTGTGGTGGCATAACCCACCGTATAAGAAAGTTGACTTCAGACACCACGTACAATTATCGTAGGGCTCTGAGAGTCAATTTCTTCACACTTAGAGGGTTAGTCTTCATTGATTGAAGAAAAACGTTACTTCGTGTGTTGCGCATCTAAGTCATCAAGTCAGCATAAGTGTTAGGATGAGTGTCCATTTCAGAGAACATTCGAAGATTCTAGGATATTTAGCTCACACCACAACTTGCTAAATCTCTTCTCATCCAAGGGCTTAGTGAAGATATCGGCCAGCTGATCTTCAGTGCTTGCATGGCAGATGGAGATATCACCCTTCAACACATGATCACAAAGAAAATGATGACGAATCTGGATGTGCTTTGTCTTCGAGTGCTGAACTGGGTTGCGAGAAATCTTGATAGCGCTCTCATTGTCGCAGTAGAGAGGCACATTCTTCACGTTGATGCCATAGTCCTTGAGTGTTTACTTCATCCATAGTAATTGAGCACAGCACAATCCAGCAGCAGTGTATTCAGCTTCTGCAGTGGAGAGAGATACTCAGTTCTGTTTCTTCGAGGACCAATGGACCAAAGATCGTCCGAGGAAATGGCATGTGCCTGACGTTGACTTGCGGCCCACGCGATCGCCAGCATAGTCAGAGTCTGAATATCCAATGAGATCAAATGAAGAGCCCTTGGGATACCATAATCCCAGTGTTGGTGTGTGAGCTAGATATCGAAGAATATGCTTCACAGCCTTATGGTGTGATTCCTTTGGTGTAGCTTGAAATCGGGCACACATGCAAACACTAAGCATAATATCTAGCCTAGATGCACATAGGTACAATAAAGAGCCAATCATGGAGCGGTATAACTTTTGATCGAAGTCTTGACCATTTTCACCAGTGCATAGATGGCCATTTGTGGGCATTAGAATTTTGACCCCTTTGCAGTCTTGCATGCTGAATTTCCTCAATACATCTTTGAGGTATTTCTTCTGAGATATGAATATGCCATTGCGTTGTTGACGAATTTGAAGACCTAAAAAGAATTTCAATTCTCCCATCATTGACATTTGATATTCTTCACTCATCATATAGGCAAATTCATCACTATAATGTTGGTCAGTACAGCCAAAGATAATATCATCAACATAGATTTGGCACACAAACAAACAATTCATCATCATAAGATTTTGTGAAAAGAGTTGGGTCGAGTGAACCGGGTTTGAAGCCTTTCTTCATGAGGAGAATTCCTTCAAAGTGTCATACCACGCCCGAGGGGCTTGCTTGAGGCCATACAGGGCCTTGTTGAGTCTGAAGACTTTGTCGGGATTCTTTGGATCTTCAAAACCGGGGGATTGAGCAACATATACTTCTTCCTCAAGCTTACCATTGAGGAATGCACTTTTCACATCCATTTGATATAAGGTGATATTATGATGGTTAGCGTAAGCAAGTAATATGCGAATAGCCTCAAGTCTAGCAACAGGTGCAAATGTTTCATCGAAATCAATTCCTTCAACCTATGTGTAGCCTTGAGCTACAAGCCGTGCCTTATTCCTCACCACAAGGCCATTTTCATCTTGCTTGTTGCGGTAGATCCACTTTGTGCCAATGATGTTGTGCTTGCGAGGATCTGGACGTTTGACCAGTTCGCAGACGTTGTTGAGCTCGAATTTATGTAATTCTTCTTGCATAGCTTGAATGCACTCAGGCTCCAGAAATGCTTCATCTACCTTAGTGGGCTCTGAGATAGAGACAAAAGCAAAGTGCCCACAAAAGTTAGATAAATCTGAAGATTTTGAGCGAGTGAGAGGAACTGGTGCTTCAATGTCATCAATGATCTTCTCGATTTGCACTTTGTTAGCAATGCGAGGATGAGTGGATTGTCTTCGAGGAATTTGATCAGCATTCCCATTAGGAGCATTTTCTTCAGCACCATTTTCTTCAGGTGCGCCAGCCTGGTGATCATCACGATCTGGAATGAATTCTTCAACAGATTCTTCGGTAGGAATGACATCCTCAGTAGCCTTGAACTTGATAGAATTCTCAGGTGCTGGTTCATCTATCACAGAAGGTATGTGCTCTCTTTGCGAGCCATTAGTTTCATCGAACCGCACATCTACAGTTTCAACAACTTTGTGAAGAATGTTGTTGAAGACTCTGTAGGTGTGCGAGTCCTTTCCATAACCAAGCATAAAACCTTCATGTGCTTTCAGTGAGAATTTGGAAGTGTGATGAGGATCTCTAATCCAACATTTAGCACCGAAGACTTTGAAATAACTCACATTGGGCTTTTTGTTAGTGAAGAGTTCATACGCACTTTTCTTGAATAATTTGTGAAGATATACCATGTTGATGACGTGGCATGCAGTATCAATTGCCTTAATCCAGAAGCGACGAGGCGTCTTGTATTCATCAAGCATAGTGCGAGCCATTTCAGCGAGGGTTCTGTTCTTGCGCTCCACGACGCCATTCTGCTGAGGAGTATAAGGAGTAGATAACTCATGAGTAATACCAAGTTCATCAAGATAGCCATCTAGACCGGAATTCTTGAACTCGGTCCCATTGTCAGTTCTGATGTGCTTGATCTTCACACCAAAGTTGGTTGAAGCCCTCGAGGAAAATCGTTTGAAGACTTCATACACTTCATGTTTGTAAGTGACAATGTGCACCCAAGTGTAACAAGAATAATCATCAACAATAACTAATCCATATTGAGATGCATCATTCAGAATTGCAGAATAATGATTAGGACCAAAGAGATCCATGTGAAGAAATTCAAATGGTCGAGTAGTGGTCATGACAGTCTTCGTTGGACACTTGGCCTTTGTCATCTTTCCAGCTTCACAAGCTCCTCATACGTGATCCTTGAGGAATTTGACATTCTTGATGCCAATGACATGCTTCTTCTTCACAAGCATGTGCAAATTCCTGATGCCAGCATGACCAAGTCGTCGATGCCATAGCCAGCCTTCTGAAGCTTTTGCAAGTAAGCACATGGCTGGTTGCGGTCCTGTAGAGAAATCAACAATATACAAATTTCCTATCCTAAAGCCTTCAAAGACTTTGGAATGGTCAGCTTCCATGATCATAACACAACGATATCTTCCAAAGGCAACAACCATATCAAGATCACAAAGCATTGAGGCAGACATGAGGTTGTATCTAAGGACTCGACAAGCATGACTTTGTCCATGTGTCGATCCTTTGAGATCGCAACCTTACCTAGACCCAATACCTGACTTTTTACTTTGTCTGCGAAGATGATATGCTTCAGATGTGACGGTGATAAAGGAGCATCCATCAATAGATTCTTGTCACCAGTCATGTGATTCGTACATCCACTATCGAGGACGCACTCATTTGCTTTGGGTTGATCATCCTGTAGATGAATTAGTGCAACTTACGAACTCATATACTTCATCAGTGAAGAATATGACATCAATATCATCAGATCAATTTCATCAAGCAATAGCACAGATAAATCAGTATGAGAACGTGAGAAATGAAAATTCATTTCTTCATGATTAGCCTGCATCCTTTCAGGCATATTCAGGTCTCCAACAAATTCTTCAGACGTTTTGAGCACGTCTGGAGACCTCACCCTGCATAAGAGATTAGTTATTTTTCTTCACCACCCACATCTGAAGGGGTGGCAAAGAATTCATCACTCTGCGAGCACCATATGATAAAGGTGGCATAGAAGCCAGTCTGCTTCGTTTCACATAAGAGGGGTTAGGGTAAGCATATGAATAAGCAGAGAAACTCTTCGAGGACTTATGAACATAATGATTTGAAGAATAACGCTCATATTCATAGCCCTTAGCTCTACCCTGCGAAACAGAGGGGTTAGCACGATGATGATCATATGAGGATTTTTATCCATATGAAGAATTAGGTCCATATGAAGAATTTGATCTGGGGTTCCTATTCTTCACAGGTGGTGTCATGAGGACATTCACCTGGAGACTTTCAAGATAACTTTTGGGAACCCAGATTTTCTTCATAGGGGAACCGTTCCTGCAGTTAGTGCCAACATATCTAGCAAATACTTCACCATTCTGATTTTTGAACAGTTTATAGTTGGAGTCAAATGACTCATCAGAAGAATGAGGAGATTCACATGTAAAGCCAGATAAATTGGATGGATCAACTGGAGATCCCTTTGCAGCAACCCATGAGGTTTTGGGGTACTGCTCAGGCTTCCAGTATGTTCCATCAGCATTGAGTTTCCTCTCAAAGTGTTGGGGATATTACCACTGGGCGTGAACCGGCCTACCTGGGCCGGGTTAGCTTCATTAGTAGTTTAAAGGTGATTAAGCAAATGGAGGCCCAAGGCCTGTAGTCGGTTTAGAACCTGTAGCCGTAAACCGGCTTGATATGTAAACTTGCATTGTAAGTTAGGAATAGAGGGAGACCAACCGGGATACGAGTATGAACTGGTGTGGGACTATGTGGACCGACGGGTGTCACCCGTGTATATAAGGGGACGACCCGGCGGCGGTTCAAGGACAGACAACAACAACTCGAGCCTAGGCGAAGCTTGTTTGCTCCCTAGCCATCGAAACCACATCAATTCCATCACAACTAGACGTAGGCTTTTACCTTCATCGAAGGGGCCAAACTAGTATAAACCCTTGTGTCTTTGTGTCCGGTTTAACCCCTTCAAGTTAACCCGTAGCGATGGCTCCACGACTAAGTCCTTTCACAAGGACATCTGCCGTGACAAATCCACGATAGTTGGCGCCCACCGTGGGGCTATCGCACAACGGTTTGATGATCTTGGATGGCAAGCTCAAAGGACTCGAAGGCTATGCTGTGGGCCGGATGACCAAGAGTCGTCGCAGCAAGCTCTACATCGACAATGCAGGATGGGGTCCCGAAGCCAGCTCGATCGAGTACGGGTACCGGGTCCCCTTTGGTGGCATACACGTTTTTATCGGCAAGATTGGTGAGCCTGGGCCTGAGCCAGACATCCGCACCGACCTCGTCGAGACGGCTCAGCGTGCGAGATCTACCCAGGTTAAACCGGCCGTGAGGCGTGCCTTCGTGGGAGTCATCCACGGAGGAGAGCATGAGGACGAGACAGAATATGGTAGCGAGACCGTCGTCTATTCCGGCGACGAGTCCTCAACCGGAGAGACCGAATCATTGTACCAGTTGCAAGACGACCAGATTAGGGGCTGTTCCGATGGCGACAGTGTTCCGGACCCCCCAGATCAGATCAACCGGGTTGGAATATTCATGGCCGGCACGCAGGCGGCGAATCACTCTTCGACCGCAGCAGCAATGCTCACCAGATTAGCAGCGGCAGCGGCAGCAAGGGCAGGAGGCCTTGTGCCCCCACCGGTTCAAGTTCTGTCTGACCTGTTTGACGCACTAGCGGTACTTATGGTAGAGGCCAATCCGGCGGATCAGGAGGCCCATGATGCGGAGATTACAAAGGTGAGAGAGCAGATCGTACAGGCCAAAGCCGACCTGGCAGTAGAGAAGGACAGGATGGCTGCAGAGCGGTCCGCTTTGGACACCCTGGCCTATAAGCTCATGCTCGAGAACGCATCACAGGAGGTCTTGAAGCGGAAGCACAAATCACGCCTGCCGTTAGGGTTCGACCCTCGAAATCTCTTTCACACTCCAGGAGCTGGAACCAGTAATCCGCCGGGGCACCTGGAGGTAAACCGGGTCGAGGCACCAGGGCCAGGAGCGACGGTCCAACCCCGCCTGATGGAACCTCCTCGGCAGAACATTGTGATTCCTCCATTGGTCCAGACATCTCCGGGTCATTATTCTAATCCTATGGACAATCTTGTCGCAGCTGTTGCACGATTAGAAGCTATCCCGGTCGAAGGAGACTCTCCACAAGCAATAGAGACGCGTCGGGTTAAGGAACTTCTCCGGACCGCTTTGATTCAACAGGAGGCATATTCATACAGCCGCGATCGGATTCATTCCACACCTCGTCCAAGCCGGAGCTATAGTAGGTGCCTGGATGAACCAGCCATATCAAGCAATGCGCGGGGCCGTGAAGCGGCCCGTGGCAATAACCCGGCCGGTGGTGTTCATGATGCTTAGGATGTAGTAGACTGGGCCCGGGCACGAAGGGAGGCCGAGTTAGCAGCACAGAACGAGGCGGATCAGCTTACACCGATTCGTCCTACCACCTCTGCCGGGCCAGGGGTCGCATCTAGCTTGGGAGTGCCCTGTTTAGTCCTTGCTTTATGCAATGTATGCCTGCCCAAGGACTTCAAGGGCTCGCGCAAGGTGCCAAATTACACCACTGATTTATCTCCAGAAGCGTGGGTAGAGAGTTATGAGATGGCAATGGAGATGCTGGATGTGGATGAGACCGCGTGTGCAAAGTACTTCACCATGATGCTTGAAGGCACAGCCCGTACTTGGTTGAAGAGCCTGCCACCTAATTCTATCAGTTCATGGGCCGAGTTGCGGACCCGGTTTATCCAGAATTTCAAAGATACGTGTAAGCAGCCTAAGTCCATAGTAGACTTGGCTGCTTGTGTTCAGGAGGACGGAGAGTCAACAACCCATTGGGTACGCCGCGTTTCTGAAGTCTTGCACTCGTCTGACAGGATCAATGCTGACTCTACGATCTTAACCCTGGAGGGCAACTGCCGGTTTAAGCCTCTAAAGTTGAAGTTGGGGCGTATGAAGCGGTTCTGTAATGACATGGGAACTCTCATGGCCGCTTTAGTGAAGTATGCTGATTCTGATAGTACCAAGGATCGACGATGGCGAAGCAGGGAAGGGAAAAAGGAATAGCAACTCTAAGGGGCATCAATATAAACCGGCGGGCCATGGAAACGGAGGCAAGCGTAAAGCGGATGGCAGCATGGACTTTGTGGCTAACACTAATGCGCAGGACAAGGGTCAGTGGCGCAGACGTAAAGCGGCGAATCGTAATGGGGCTCCAAATCCTAACCCGGATCGCTTAAACTATTTGCTGAATCAGCCTTGCCCAAAACACGGGACGAAGGAGGCGCCGGCTAACCACCTTTGGAAGGATTGTTACATTATGCAGGAATTTAAAAACTCTAATGCCTTCCGGTATGACCGTGGGTCAGGTGGTGGCTCAGGATCCGGTTTCCATGGGCCGGGTCACGATGGAGCTTCCGGTTCAGGTTTCAATCAGGGCGGTAATAATAACCAGGATAATCAGAGTGGTTAAGGGGGTTACAACCAACAGCAGCAGCAGCAGCGGTTGGGTTATCAGAGCCAGCCAAAATAGTTGAACAATGGGCAGTATCACGTTTTCACAACTAGCTTGGATAAGCGCGACCGGAAACTTCACAAGCGAGCAGTGAACTCTGTTGAACCGGCCGTATCGCGTTATTTATGCTGGTCAGAGCAGCCTATCGTGTGGAGCAGGGAGGATCACCCCCCCCCCCCCGGGTTGACAATCCGGGCCAGTTGGCATTAGTGGTAGACCCTCAGGTGGGAGGTTATAAATTCACCAAGGTACTCATGGATGGAGGGAGAAGTATTAACATCCTGTACTATGAGACATTCCGCCGCATGGGGCTAACAGACAAGGATCTCAGACCGTCTAATACGGTGTTCCATGGTGTGGTGCCTGGCAAATCAGCGTATCCTGTTGGTAAGATAGCCTTGGAGGTGGCTTTTGGGGACGAGCATGATTCCCGATCTGAAACACTAACCTTTGAGGTAGTGAAAATTTGGAGCCCGTATCACGCCTTGTTTGGGCGGCCAGCTTATGCCAAATTCATGGCACGGCCTTGTTATATCTATTTGCAGCTCAAGATGCCAGGTTACAAAGGGACAATAATGGTTCATGGGAGCCGCAAGATTGCTTTGGAATGTGAGGAAGGTGATGCGGCCTATGCAGAGTCGGTTTGTGCCACGGAGGAGTTGAAATATTATAGGGACAATGTTGATCCGGCGGACATGACCCCTTTGAAGAGGCTGACTACAGAGCATGATTCAGATCTGAAGTTCAAATCGGCGGCTGAGACCAAGCTTGTTGACTTTGTACCCGGCGATTCGTCCAAGCAGTTCACTGTCAGTGCCAACTTGGACCCTAAATAGGAAAGCGCGCTCATCGAGTTCATCCGTGAGAATTGGGACATTTTTGCATGGAAGCCTTCTGACATGCCAGGTGTACCGAGGGAACTCGCTGAGCACACTCTTAATGTTGATCCCAAGTATAAACCGGTAAAACAGTTTCTCCGCCGGTTTAACGAAGAAAGGCGCAAAGCTATTGGAGAAGAAGTGGCCAGGCTCTTAGCAGCTGGTTTTATCATTGAAGTGTTCCATCCAGAATGGCTCGCTAATCCGGTGCTGGTACTTAAGAAAAATGGCACTTGGCGTATGTGTGTGGATTACACGGATCTTAACAAGGCTTGTCCAGCAGATCCTTTTGCCCTACCTCGCATTGACCAGATTATTGACGCCACGGCGGGTTGTGAGCGTTTGAGTTTTTTGGATGCGTATTCTGGGTATCATCAGATCAAAATGGCGTTTATTACTCCCTTTGGAGCCTTCTTCTATGTATCTATGCCTTTTGGGCTCAAGAGCGCCCAAGCCACTTATCAACGGTGTGTATAGAAATGCCTGCATAAACAGATCGGCCGCAATGTGCATGCCTATGTGGATGATATTGTAGTCAAGTCAAGGCAGAAGGAGACGCTGGTTGATGATTTGAAGGAAACCTTTGACAACTTGCGGGTTTATAAGATGATGCTGAACCATGCCAAATGTGTCTTTGGTGTTCCGGTAGGAAAGTTACTGGGCTTTCTTGTGTCCAATAGAGGAATTGAGGCTAATCCGGAGAAGATTACGGCTATCACCTCCCTGGCTAAACCAAAGTGTATCAACGATGTTCAGCGTTTGGCGGGTCGGATCACTACACTGAGCCGGTTTATCAGCCGCCTCGGAGAGAAGGCCATCCCTTTATACCAGATGTTGAGAAAGATAGATCAATTCATCTGGAGTCCAGCTGCTGATGAAGCGTTGGAGGACTTGAAGCGGCAATTAGCCAATCCGCCCGTTCTTGCAGCTCCGGTCGATAAGGAGCCGTTATTGTTATACGTAGCGGCCAATGCTCGTGCAGTTAGCGTGGCTATTGTGGTAGAACGCAAGGAGGCAGGCAAGGAGTATCCGGTTCAGCGGCCGGTTTACCATATCAGCGAGGTGCTTATTGAATCCAAGCAAAGGTATCCGCATTGGCAGAAGCTGGTATATGGAGTTTTCATGGCAAGCCGGAAGTTGAAGCAGTATTTCCAAGGGCACCCCATCACAGTGGTCAGTTCAGCTCCCTTGGGCGATATCATACAGAACCGGGAGGCGACTGGCCGGATTGCCAAGTGGGCCATAGAACTTGGGCCGCACGGATTGAAGTACGTGCCTCGGACGGCAGTGAAGTCTCAAGCACTTGTTGATTTCATCAATGATTGGACGGAGTTGCAAGCACCAGAGGAAAAGCCGGATCACACATATTGGACTATCCATTTTGATGGATCCAGGCAATTGGAAGGCTCGGGGGCTGGAGTCGTATTAACTTCCCCACGGGGTGATAAGTTTTGTTATGTTCTCCACTTAATGTTCCCTTGTACTAATAATGCAGCTGAGTATGAAGCTTTGCTCCATGGTCTCTGGATGGCTAAAGAGATGAATCTAAGTCGGGTTAAGTGCTTCGGTGACTTGGACCTCGTGGCTCAACAGGTATCTGGCACTTGGGATTCTAAGGACCCACTCATGGCTGCATATCGTCGGGAGGTGGATATTGTTGCGGGTTACTTCAAGGGTTATCAGGTGGAGCATGTGGATCGTCGAAAAAATGAAGCGGCTGACGCTTTAAGCCGGTTGGGCTCTCAGCGTAAACCGGTCCCGCCTAATGTCTTTCTCGATGTGTTGCACAACCCGTTAGTCAAGCTCCCGGGTGAAGCGGATTTGGATATTCCTGATCCGAAGGCTCAATTGGTGGCAGCCCTGCATGTTATACCGGATTGGACAGTTCCTTATCTTGCGTACATGAGCCGGGGAGAGTTGCCAGAGGATGAGACTTTAGCCAGGCAGATAGTCCGGTGATCCAAATCTATGACAATTATCAATGGCGAATTGCATCATTGCAGTGTATCAGGGGCGTTTCAACGCTGCGTCTCTCCTGAGGAAGGTTGTGAAATTTTACGCGAAATCCATGAAGGGGATTGTGGTCACCACGCCAGTTCAAAGTCTCTGGTGGCTAAGGCGTTTCGTCACGGGTTTTACTGGTTGACAGCTCATGCTGATGCGGAGGACTTGGTTAAACGGTGTGATGGCTGTCAGAAATTTTCAAGGCGTGCTCATGTGCCAGCTCAAGAATTGAGGATGATTCCAATTACTTGGCCGTTTGCAACATGGGGGCTGGATATGGTCGGACCTTTTAAAAGATCCAAGGATAAGAAAACCCACCTTTTGGTGGCAGTTGACAATTTTACCAAGTGGGTTGAAGCGGAGCCTGTCAGCAAGTGTGATGCAGCTACAGCGATGCAGTTCGTTAAAAAAGTGATTTTCCGGTTTGGCTTTCCACACAGTATCATTACTGACAATGGTACCAATTTATCCAAGGGTGCTATGAAGGAATTCTGTGAACGTGAGCACATCAGACTTGACATATCATCAGTGGCTCACCCCTAGTCCAATGGGCAGGCAGAACGAGCTAATCAAGAGATCTTGCGAGGCATCAAACCCCGGCTTATGGTTCCTTTGCAAAGAACACCGGGATTTTGGGTTGAAGAGCTACCATCTGTGCTATGGAGTATCAACACTACGCCCAACTGATCTACAGGATACACACCGTTTTTATGGTCTACGGAGCAGAGGCGATTCTGCCTAGTGATATCTGGCACGATTCGCCTCGTGTGGCGGCTTATGTTGAAGCAGACAATGAGACAGCACGGCAAGATGCTTTGGACCTATTAGATGAGGAGCGTGACGTAGCGGCTGCCCGCTCGGTGATTTATCAACAAGATCTTCGTCGCTATCACAGTCGCCGGGTAAGAACCAGAACTTTTCAAGAAGGAGATTTGGTGCTTCGGCTCATCCAAGATCAGACGGGTATGCACAAGTTATCCCCACCTTGGGAGGGACCTGTTGTGGTCAGCAAGAATCTGCACAACGGGTCGTACTATCTGATTGATATTCGAGAGCATAAAAACTCACGCACATCAGAGGAGGAGACCAACAGGCCTTGGAATATAGCTCATCTTCGGCCTTACTACACTTGACCATCGGCTCTATCTATGTACATATTATGGCAGTGTATATATTATCATTGATATAATAAAACCGGAGCCTCAGCTAAAGCGGGGTCTCTGTCCTTTCATATCATGTGTGGTTACATGGAGTGGTTCTGTTTTAAAGCAGCCTCCGATTTACCCCTTGAAATTTGCTTTTCAAAAAGCTTTGTGATATCACTTGGGGCCTTGGTCGTGTCCGAACCAATGCGACACCTTTTGATAGGCGAAAGCCACCAGATCACTTGGGGACATGGTCAAGTCTGAACCAGTCACGCCTCTTGATCGGCCTAAGGCCACAGAATCACTTGGGGGCTTGGTCAAACCCGAACCATTCCCACGCCTTTTGATCGGCATAAATGCCACGGTTTCATTTGGGGACCCGGCTGACTTGAACCATTGTCACTCCTATTGGGGGCTTGGTCCTGTCCGACCGTGGTAACACCATCTGATCAGCTCAGTAAAGCATGTTTTTGCAAACGGTTTTTATCATTGCCTTTTCTTCCATATTTCTTTTATGACTATTCTTCAATTTTTGTTGTGTTTCCTATAAAGCAATAACACTTTTTTACTGGTTCAGCTGCCGGAAATCGGTTCATTTGTACTCCGGAGAAATATGCCCGGTTTAACTTTCCTGTTAACATCATGAAGTAGCAGGGGGGCTCATAATGACCCAGCATGGTTTACATGGGAGTTGTTTTCTCCCCTTTGATGGTAACGGTTTATAAATACTCCGTTTCAAGCCTGGCTAAGCCAACTTCATGCCCAGCGCTGGCAGGTATTTTGTATCACATATTTGATTATACGTCTTAAATACATTGATATATAGATAAAGGTCATAAACCGGTTGGCGGTATAACCGCCACCGAAGTTCAAGATTTCTTGATTGCAGGAAATATAAATTGAGGATTTCAAGCAAAAGCATCAGTACTTATGCACGAAGGCATATTCAAGGCAGAAGTATTGACTATCCTATTCCAAGGCAACGCGGTGCCCAAATAAGATCATTGTTGTTCCGGCGGATCACAATAAAGCAGCTATTTAAACTGGCTTCCGGTTCAAGCCTGTTCATCGCCCCGGTCTGATGATTGTGCGTCGGCCCGCGCCGTTTCAGCTTCCTCATCTCTATCCATTGGCTGGAAATCAACAGTGGTCCAGGCGATTCCCATTAAAGTTTGAAAGACAGCCTCTTTGTGGATCAAAGAAGACGGTTCAATATCAGGAGCGTAAGTATGCTTACGGATTGGAGGAATCAGATTCTCCGCTTCAGGAGTTGGTGCAGGCACACGTTTGTTCTGATCATTGTACTGAGCTTGATAATGCGACAAGTCTGCCTCTTCAGCCAATTGACAAGCCAGAGGGCGTACTACACGATTTATCGCCCTCAAATCATCTTCATTGAACTCTGAGCCGTCTTCCTTCAAGCTGGGATAGCCTTGAGCTGCCTCAACGGGATCGAAATCTGGCACCCATGCTTTTTCCCGGATCAAGGCATTAATGGCTCCGGTTCGAGCAGCAGATTTTTTTAGTTCTTCAATCCGAGCAGGAAGCATTGACAACCTATTCAGAGTGTCTTGGATTAAAGTGGGTGCCGGATTGTTATGATATGCAGTGGTGATGATCCGTTGCGCTCCGGTATACAGCTGTTCAATTAAAGTGTAGGCAACCTTCAGCTTCTTCCGAACATCTGACCCTAAGTGACCAATGCGTGTACCTGCAACAATACAGGAAAGATCACAAACCAGATCTATTATAAGCAGGCCAGAGTTGTCCAGGAAACCAAAAGGAGCTTACCAAAGATAGCAGCGGTCATGGAATGTACTTGCCGCTTTACGGCGGTCAGCTCATCTACCACCGGTTTAAGGGCAGCTTCAGCGTCTTCAGCTCTTTTTATTAAAGCGGCCTTCTCAGTGGCCCAATCAGTCCGCTCCTTCTTGAAGCCCTCCTTCAGCTGTTCTGTGATGCTCAAGGCGCTGGTTATTTCTTCCCTTGCCTTGTCGGTTTCAGCTTGTTGGGTTTTCAAAATTTCCTGCAGATCAGTAATCCGGTCCTCTTTGATCCTCACTTCAGCCTGCATAAAGACAGTGCTTGGCTTTCAACAAACGGTACAAGAATTTTAAGTACCAACCACATAACAAGTTATACGCTTGATACTTGGGGGCTAATGCACCTTCAATTTTCATCTATTACTAAATCGCAAAGTCCCAAACTCAATACAGGTATTCAACTTGGCACTTGGGGGCTAATGGCTATTTGCTCAGTTATGTTCTGATGTTAGAATCTTTATTGGAGTCCCGGTTTAACTATACTAAGTTGAACCGGCCCTTGGGGGCTACATTGATGGATTTCAAAGTATTGAGGACTATGTTCAAGTCCCGGTTTGAAGAAGGTTACAAACCGGCCCTTGGGGGCTAGGAGGGTTAATACAGTGGCAGTAATTAAAAAGAAGAAGCACAAGGAAGTTACCTCAAATTTATCTCTCATCATATTTACCAGGCCAGCTTCACAGTCACGACTAGTATATAGCCGGTCCAACTAACCAGAATGAAGATCTTGGGCACTCAGAGCAGTATATGTTTCCAGATCAACATCCCATTTGCCTTTGTTCATGGCAGAAAAATCTTCTTTCACAGTATGCTTGGCCAAAGCAGCAGGGTTCCCTGGTTCAAAGCGACCTACGCCGGTAATTACAACGTCATCATCCTTAGACTCGCCGATTTGCATTGGCCCGGTCGGTTTATCGGCAGGTTTTGAAGGACTGGGAGATCTATCAATCCGGACGGAGCTGGCAGGCTGGTCAACAGGGACTGAGGTATTGATAGGCCTTTTCTCAGGAATAGCATCATCTTGCAAGGGAGGATCATTGGGAATATCCTCATAAACGAACGTTTCAATATCTGATGTTTTATCCTGTTCAGGGGCGACATCTTCCTCGGCCGCTTTATCCAGGCAGGCTTTCTTGCTCGGTTTAGGTTAGCCCTGAAGGAGAAACAAAGAGTCAAGGAACAGCATAAGTTATAACACGGTATACCAGAAGCATATGTTCAGTCTAGCTTACCCAAGAACCGTTTTCAGTGGTGGCAGCTGAGTGGCCGACGATTCACTAGAGGAAGAATGGGAAGTAACCTGATAATCGGAGTCGGACGGATTAAGAGGTTGACGGATGAAACCCGCTTTAGGATATGAATTAATAAAAAGGTCGGAGACCTCGGAGCGGCGTTTTCGAACCGGACTGTTTGGTAAACCGACGGAGGTAACTACCTGGCCGCTGTGCCGGGTTGTGCGGCGAGCTTCATGTTGCTGAGTCTTCATAAGAAATTTGGGATCCAAATGAGCAAGAGGATGAGAAAATTTAACTTTCCGGTTTGCCTGGCGAAATTTTGGCAAAGGCAAAGGATCTGAATCGGAAGAGAGAATAATTACCTCAGCGACATCAGCATTACTGGCTTCAGCGTCGTCCTGACAAGTATCATCATCAATAAGGCGTGTAAAAAGTAAGCCTAGTGAATCGAGTTCTACCTCAAGCTCCGAGTTACCCACATCATCATCAACAGCCGGATCAGATGAAGCAGTGGTTTTCCTCTTTTTAGCAGGCTTCTTGATGACCTTGGTCTTTAGCCGGGTTGACCGTTCTGCTTTCTCCGGTTTGTCTTGTGGAAGCTTCTTGCTCCAAAACGGACTATCACCCTGGTTAAGCAGCAATTGATGTCAGACAGAGATAGCAATAACAGGTTCGGTAAAAAGTACAATCAAAATCTTACAGCTGGCGGTTTGTTGGTAGCACAGAAAGGGAGCAGGCCGGTTTGAGCGCAGAGGTGCTCCGGTTCGTTCAGCATTTTCTTCACAGCCTCTATGACTTCATCATCGGAGAGCTGGATGTTGGTGTGTCGGAGTGGGTCATCAACGCTACCAGTATACTTGCACATTAAATCGGAGCGCCGGCTGAGAGGCAGTATGCTCCATGATATCCAACAGTGTGCGAGATCTACTCCTGTTAAACCGTTGGCCATGAAGGCTCGGAGCTTGGATAATTGCGGAGCGTATTTACTCCTCTCCTTGGCACTTAACCTTTGTGGGAAGGGGTGTGTGATGAGGTTATGTACCTAGGGTAGGGTCATGGACCTATCTAGGATACCATGCCCAAGGACATCATCATACGAAGCTACCTTCCAGTCGACCAAGAGAAGTTCCACTTGACCAAGGGAGACTCCACTCGACTGGCTAGAAGACACTCGACCATGAAGATGCACTCGACCATCAGAAGTTCAGGATCTACTCTGCATCCAAACGGTCAGTAATTGAATAGTCTTAATGGTCATGATGACACTTTATATAGGGCGTTACCAGTAACGCCCAGCCTTAATGTACTTTAACCCTCCTCTACGTGGGCTGGCTGGGGTCCTGGCGTCCTCTATATAAGCCACCCCCCTCCACTGGTAGAAGGGTTCGCACCCCTGTAACTCATATACACAGAGATCAGTCGACCGCCTCCGGGCTCCGAGACGTAGGGCTGTTACTTCCTCAGAGAAGGGCCTGAACTCGCTAAACACCCGTGTGTACAACTACTCCATAGCTAGGACCTTGCCTTTCCATACTTACCCCCCATTCTACTGTCAGACTTAGAACCACGACAGTTGGCGCCCACCGTGGGGCAGGTGTCTTAGCGACTTTTTTGGAGAAGTTGCAATTTGTCCGATCGCCTTCATCATGGTTTCCGGCGGAGCTCTGGTCGAGGGCCACGAGATCCGTCTCGGTGCGCTCACTTTCATCGCCGACGACTCCGCTTGGCTCCAGGAGGCACCACTCGACATCGACGCGCTCCCCGTCCGCGGGGCGACGCACTTTCGGGCGTGTGTCCGCGGCGTCTTGCTGCGGCAGCCGTCGACCCCATACCGGTCGACTCCTGCGCCGTCCTCCCTCCCTGTCTCCCGCCAGCGCAAGCGCTCCGGTCGGTCGAGGCTCCAGCGATGGGTGAGACACGCAGTGGCTCGCCAATCGGCCACCACCCAAGTCGTGGCAATTGAGCCCGACGAATCTCTCTAAGGCCTGTTTGACCTGTTGACTAGCTCCGTAGAGACTGCATCCGAGTGCGATAGCAGTGATCCGGCGGCGGAGGTCCTGATGGTCAACGGGCCCCGTAGTCCTCCCGGTTTCCCCCGCGGCGACGGGATGGACGACGAGGACGACCCTGCTCAAGCCCATGAAGAGTACCAACCCGAGCCGCTCACTTCCCAGCAGAGGGAAGAACTTCGCCGCCGGAACATGGATGCCCTGCATACTCCCATTGCAGGAGAAACACCTGAGGCTCGCGCCCTGGAAGAGGCGCGTTTAGCCAACCTGGCTGAACGCACTCGACTGGAGAACCTTCAGCGAGCACTCGACGAGCGTGCGCGTCAACGAGCGACTAACTCCAATCGACGTCAGCTCTTTCCGCAACCAACTCAGGTATATCGAACCCCAATTCAGAATTTGGCAGCTGCAGCCCGCATAGCGGAGTCAATTCAGCCCTCTCAGTCAGAGGCTGGAAGAGGCTTGATGCAGATCAGAGATTTGCTCCGGGCAGCAGGAGATCAGAATTCAGCTGTGTCACAGTCACGTAACAGGATTCACAGTCGATCTGTCGCTGCGAATACTGTTCAGTCGGCTCACAGTCCAAGGTCGCCTCCGAGGCGCATGGGACGTGAAGGCCGGCGGGACCACTATGATGACCGATTTGATCGTGATGACAGGCGTCGAGTGCCCACTCCTCCTCCGAGAAGTGGGTCTAACGCCCATCGGCAGCAAGATGACAGACGCCAGCTCAGTGTTGGGCAGAGAGCTCCAGTCGACCCCAGAGAGCCAGGCTTTGACGCGAGATCCATCATCGTGCAAGGTTTGGTCGACCGAAACAGAGCTCATAGAGGTGGTCATGACAGAGATGTGCCCACAAGCAGCCGAGTCCACGTTTCAGGTCCAGAATGTTTTAGCAGAGCGATCAGAACCGCAGTGATACCCCCCAACTTCAGGTTGGCGACTGGGGTGAATAAGTTCACCGGAGAGTCTAAGCCTGAAACTTGGCTCGAAGACTACCGAGTGGCTGTTCAGATTGGTGGCGGTAATGATGAGGTGGCCATGAAACATTTGCCACTTATTCTAGGAGGTTCAGCCAGGGCATGGTTGAATCAGTTAGCTCCCAGCAGCATTTACACCTGGAAAGATCTTTCTCGTGTGTTCGTCAGGACGTTGGAGGGAACTTGCAAGCGACCTGCTGGATTGACTGAGCTACAAGTTTGTGTACAAAAGTCGAGTGAAACACTGAGGGATTACATCCAGAGGTGGATCACTTTGCATCACACTGTAGAGAATGTGTCGGACCATCAAGCGGTTTGCGCCTTCAAAGAGGGCGTCAAGAACAGAGAGTTGAGCCTGAAGTTTGGTCGAACTGGAGACATGACCCTGAGTCGGATGATGGAAATAGCCACCAAGTACGCCAACGGCGAAGAAGAGGACCGACTCCGGAGCGGCAAGTACAAGCCGAGTCAGTCGGATAAAGGAAACTCCAGTCGGAAGCAGAAGCGGAAGGCCGAGCCAGCAGCTCCTGGAGAGGCTCTAGCCGTGACACAGGGCAAATTTAAAGGGAAGCCCAAAGGATCTTGGAACCCCAAGAAGGTAAAAGATAAGGAGGGTAATGATGTGATGGACCTGCCGTGTCATATCCACACGAAGAAAGACGAAGAGGGTAACTTCATCTACCCAAAGCATACCACTCGCCAGTGCCGGCTCTTAATCCAGCAGTTCCAAGGGAAACAGCCGAAGGACAAAGAGAAGGAGTCGGACAAGGCTGAGGACAAGCAGGACAGTGATGGAGAGTACCCTCATGTCAACTCCACTCTGATGATTTTTGCTGATGTAGAGAGCAAAAGTCGACTGAAAGTGATCAACCGTGAAGTCAATATGGTCGCACCGGCGACACCAAACTATCTGAGATGGTCGCAAACTCCCATTACTTTCGACCAGTCGGACCATCCTACTCATATTGCCACCCCTGGGAGGCAAGCACTGGTGGTCGACCCGGTCGTCGAAGGCACTCGACTGACGAAGGTATTGATGGATGGCGGCAGCGGGTTGAACATACTGTATGCAGAGACGCTCAAGGGAATGGGCATTCCGATGTCCAGGCTCAGTTCCAGCAACATGAGTTTTCACGGAGTCATCCCAGGAAAGAAGGCTGAGTCACTCGGCCAAATAGCTCTGGATGTGGTGTTCGGCGACTCGAAGCATTTCCGCAAAGAGAAGCTGACATTTGAAGTCGTGGATTTCCAGAGCGCCTACCACGCTATCTTGGGAAGACCAGCCTACGCCCGCTTCATGGCTCGACCATGTTATGTGTACCTCAAGTTAAAGATGCCTGGCCCCAAAGGCGTGATCACCGTCACTGGTAACCGGAAGAAAGCAGAAGAGTGTTTCCAGAAAGGCTCAAAGATTGCGGATGACCAGATAACAGTGATAGAGCTAGAGGATACAAGAAGAACGCAGATCCGAGTGATTTACTGCGGGCCAAGAAGCCCGCCACAGAGTCAGCATTTCAGTCGTCCGGTGAGACGAAGCCAGTTCACATCCACCCGACTGACCCCAATGCAGCTCCGACCCATATTTCCACTACACTCGACTCTAAATAGGAAGAAGCGCTCATCCAGTTCCTCCGTGAGAACTGGGACATCTTCGCATGGAAGCCAGCTGACATGCCAGGTGTTCCCAGGGGACTGGCTGAGCATCGCCTTAGAGTCGATTCAAAGGCAAAACCTGTTAAAGAACATCTTCGACGGTCCGCCGTTCAGAAGAAAAAGGCCATTGGCGAAGAGGTGGCTCGACTCCTTGCAGCAGAGTTCATCCGAGAGATATACCACTCCGAGTGGCTCGCCAATGTCGTTATGGTTCCCAAAAAGGACAATTCCCTTCGTATGTGCATTGATTTCAAACATATCAATCGGGCCTGCCCGAAAGATCATTTTCCTCTCCCTCGCATCGACCAAATTGTCGACTCGACCGCAGGGTGCGAGAGATTGTCTTTTCTAGACGCTTATTCCGGGTATCATCAGATCCGTCTGTATGGGCCCGACGAAATCAAAACAGCTTTCATCACCCCATTCGGGTGCTTCTGCTATATCACCATGCCATTCGGCCTCAAGAATGCCGGAGCCACGTTCATGAGAATGATTCAAAAGTGTTTACTCACTCAAATCAGTCGGAATGTGGAAGCATACATGGATGATATCGTGGTCAAGTCGCGAAAGGGTTCCGACCTGTTGACTGACTTAGCTGAAACATTTGCCAATCTCAGGAGGTATGATATCAAGCTCAATCCTTCAAAGTGCACATTCGGAGTACCTGGCGGGAAGTTACTCGGTTTTCTCGTTTCCGAACGAGGAATCGATGCTAACCCAGAAAAAGTTGGCACCATACTCCGAATGAAACGCCCTGTGCGTGTGCACGATGTCCAGAAGCTTACTGGATGCTTGGCCGCGTTAAGTCGATTCATCTCTCGCCTCGGTGAAAAGGCGTTGCCCCTTTACCGACTGATGAAGAAGGCAGACAAGTTCGAGTGGACTCCAGAAGCTGATGCAGCGTTTGCCGAGTTAAAAACTCTGCTCTCCACCCAGCCGGTGCTTGCTGCTCCAATCAGCAAAGAGCCTCTGTTGCTTTATATTGCAGCCACAGGACAAGTCGTCAGTACAGTACTTACGGTCGAGCGGGAAGAAGAAGGGAAAGCCTTCAAAGTTCAGCGCCCAGTGTATTATCTCTCTGAAGTTTTGACCCCATCGAAGCAAAGATATCCTCATTATCAGAAGCTCGTATATGGGATCTACATGACCATGAAGAAGGTTGCCCATTATTTCTCTGATCATGACATTACAGTCGTCAGCGACGCACCATTGTCAGAGATTCTGCACAACAGAGATGCAACTGGTCGAGTGGCTAAATGGGCGATTGAACTCCTTCCCCTTGATATCAAATTTGAGGCAAAGAAAGCCATTAAGTCCCAGGCTATAGCAGATTTCCTTGCCGAGTGGATTGAACAGCAGCAGCCGACTCAAGTTCACTCGGAGCATTGGACCATGTTCTTTGATGGCTCTAAGATGTTAAATGGTTCTGGTGCTGGGGTAGTTTTGGTTTCTCCCCGAGGAGATAAGCTCAGATATGTGCTCCAGATCCACTTTGATTCCTCCAACAATGAAGCAGAATATGAAGCACTGTTGTATGGGTTGCGCATGGCCATTTCACTCGGCGTCCGTCGCCTTATGGTTTACGGCGACTCAGATTTGGTGGTCAATCAGGTGATGAAGGAGTGGGACGTGAGAAGCCCAGCCATGACTGGATACTGCAATGCAGTGAGGAAGCTTGAAAAGAAATTCGAAGGGTTAGAACTCCATCACGTTCCCCGACTGAAAAATCAAGCAGCCGATGACTTGGCGAAGATAGGTTCCAAGAGGGAAGCCATTCCGAGTGGCGTGTTTTTGGAACATGTCTACACACCATCGGTTCAAGAGGATCCTTTCACTGAAGAAGCCCCGCAGCCTAAAAGCGCCACAGATCCGACTGAAGTCGAGGTCCCAGCGGTGGTCGACTTGATCATGGAAGTTTTGGTCATCACTCCCGATTGGACAGTGCCCTACATCGCCTATATTTTGAGGAAGGAACTCCCCGAGAATGAAGAAGAAGCTCGAGAGATCGTCCGCCGGTCCAAAGCCTTCACCGTCATGAGAGGTCAGTTATACAGAGAAAGTGCGACTGGAGTCAGCCAGAAATGTATAACACCAGAGGAAGGTCGAATGATTCTCAACGACATCCACTCGGGGACCTGTGGCCATCATGCGTCTTCTCGGACCATCGTGGCCAAAGCATACCGAGCTGGTTTTTATTGGCCCAGAGCGAATGAAATGGCGAAGGAGATAGTCGACAAGTGTGAGGGATGTCAATTTTACTCCAATATGTCACACAAGCCCGCCTCAGCCTTAAAGACCATACCACTTGTCTGGCCCTTTGCTGTATGGGGTTTGGATATGGTTGGCCCGTTGAGAACAGGAAGAAGCGGTTTCACACATGTGCTGGTAGCAGTCGACAAGTTTACCAAGTGGATTGAGGCCAAACCCATCAAGAACCTCGATGCTGGTACCGCTGTCAGCTTCATCCGAGAACTGATATTCAGATATGGAGTCCCGCACAGCATCATCACTGATAACGGGTCAAACTTCGATTCTGAAGAATTCAGAGCTTTCTGCACGTCTCAAGGCACGCGAGTCGACTATGCTTCAGTCGCCCATCCGCAGACGAATGGACAGGCAGAACGAGCCAACGGTTTGATTCTCAAAGGGTTGAAGCCCCGTTTGATGCGTGATCTCAAGCATGCGGCTGGTGCATGGGTTGACGAACTTCCCTCGGTGCTTTGGGGGTTAAGGACCACACCCAACCGGTCGACTGGAAGAACTCCATTCTTCTTGGTCTACGGAGCTGAAGCAGTCTTGCCGAGTGATCTTCTCCACAACGCTCCCCGAGTCGAGCTCTACACCGAAGCTGAAGCAGAACAAGCGCGGCAGGACGCAGTCGACCTTTTAGAGGAAGAAAGAGAGATGGCTCTGATCAGATCGACCATTTATCAACAAGACTTGCGTCGCTTCCACGCCAAAAACGTGAAGAGTCGAGCCTTCCAGGAAGGAGATTTAGTTCTCCGAGTGGACCAGCAGAAACCACACAAGCTTGCTCCTTCTTGGGAAGGTCCCTTCATCGTCACCAAGGTTCTCCACAATGGAGCATACCGTCTTTACAATGTCGAACATCAGATCGACGAGCCCCGAGCTTGGGACGCGGAGCTTCTCCGCCCCTTTTACACTTAAGTATTCACTCGGATGAGTTGTAATAAAAGTACTCCTGTAGTTTATTTATCAAAGACAAGAGCTTTATAGTTTTCCCAGCGATTGTTATTACTTTTGTCCATATAAAACGATCCCCCAGTGGGTGGCTTAGCTGCGAATCCGATTTGCCTAAGTCTGTAAAAACAAATCCTAACCGAGTGGTGTGTCAGTCTCCCACACAAAGGCTTAGCTGCGAAATCCGTTTCTCCTAAGATAAATAAAATCCTACCGAGTGGTAAGCCAGCCTTCCACTCGGAGGCTTAGCTGCAGTCCAAGTACTCGCCTAAGATAAATAAAATCCTACCGAGTGGTAAGTCAGCCTTCCACTCGGAGGCTTAGCTGCAGTCCAAGCACTCGCCTAAGATAAATAAAATCCTACCAAGTGGTAAGCCAGCCTTCCACTCGGGGGCTTAGCTGCAGTCCAAGAACTTGCCTAAGTACAAGTTCAACATGCGTTCTGCAAGAAGGACGAGGCGCAGGTCGACTGCTATCCTCTCCTTCCGAGCTGCGCCACCAATTCAAAAATCCTACCGAGTGGAGAGCAGACCTCCCACTCGGAGGCTTAGCTGCAGCCCAGTGCTCGCCTAAGTGTCTGAAATCCTACCGAGTGTAGAGCAGACCTCCCACTCGGGGGCTTAGCTGCAGCCCAGCACTCGCCTAAGTGCCTGAAATCCTACCGAGTGGAGAGCAGACCTCCCACTCGGGGGCTTAGCTGCAGCCCAGTGCTTGCCTAAGTGTCTGAAATCCTACCGAGTGGAGAGCAGACCTCCCACTCGGGGGCTTAGTTGCAGCCCAGCGCTCGCCTAAGTGCCTAAAATCCTACCGAGTGGAGAACAGACCTCCCACTCGGGGGCTTAGCTGCAGCCCAGTGCTCGCCTAAGTGTCTGAAATCCTACCGAGTGGAGAGCAGACCTCCCACTCGGGGGCTTAGCTGCAGCCCAGTGCTCGCCTAAGTGCCTGAAATCCTACCGAGTGGAGAGCAGACCTCCCACTCGGGGGCTTAGCTGCAGCCCAGTGCTCACCTAAGTGTCTGAAATTCCTACCGAGTGGAGAGCAGACCTCCCACTCGGGGGCTTAGCTGCAGCCCAGCGCTCGCCTAAGTGCCTGAAATCCTACCGAGTGGAGAGCAGACCTCCCACTCGGGGAGCTTAGCTACAGCCCAGTGCTCGCCTAAGCATCTAAAAATCCTACTGAGTGGAGGTCAAACCTCTCGCTCGGGGACTTAACTGCAGCCCAGTGCTTGCTTAAGTGAATTGGGGAACAAGTCGATGGCAATAAGCGCTTCGCTTTAACCTGCAAAATACGCCTCAAACCAAATGCAAACATATTCAGCGACGAACCCAAGTTCGGATAACACCTAACGGAACCGAAAGTGCTCAGGCGCTAGGCCTGTTAAGGTTTGTCGGTTACAAAACTCACTCGGCATACCGAGGCAAATTTAAAGTATCAAGCTCAGAAGTTTTTTACCCCTCCTGTGGAGGGCTGGAAGGTGCCACAAACTCGTCCAGATCAATTCCATCTGCAATCCGAGTGGCAGCGGCAATGAAGGTCTCCATGAAAGATCTGAAATCGTGCTTCTTGGTGTTGGCCACCCTGAGAGCCACCAGCTTGTCCTCTCGTGCATCCTTGCAGTGAACGCGGACCAGAGATAGAGCAACATCCGCACCGCACCTGGCCGAAGATTTCTTCCACTCTTGCACTCGACTTGGGACCTCGTTCAGTCGAGTCATCAGAGACTCGAGGTCGTTCTGGAGTGTCTCTCTTGGCCAGAGTGTTGTGTCAATGCGGGAAGTTGCGACCTTCAGCCTTGCGAGATAATCGATGACGGCAGCAACACGAGATTCAAGTCGGAGCACGTTCATGGCGACTTCATCTTGTACAGGGGAGTTGATGGGGTCCAGGTTTACTTCCAGTCGACCAATCTCCTCTTCAAAGTTCTGACAAAATTCTGCAAGCACAACCACCGAGTCAAGACAAACAGTCAGAGGTTACAATTGAAATATTTGTTTGATACAAAGGATTACCTTCAAGCATGAGGAACAACTTCTTGGCGAGTCCACCCAGATAAGCCTCTAGATCATTCTTCTTTCTCTTCAACTCACTGGCCTTGTCGTTCAGGGTGGTCTTGTCGCTTTTCAGTCGAGTGACCTCCTGGTTGGCAGCATCAAGAGCAGCTTTCAGATTGGTGTTTTCTTCTTCAAGCTTAGTCACTGAAGCCAGCTTCTCATCCGCTAGCCTGGTCTTCTCTAAAGCAGTTTTTTGCATCTCAGCCAAGTCAAGCTCTTGTTTCTTCAGGGCGTCCCTCACTTTGCCTACAAAGTTACAGTGAGATTAGATTCGGAAACAAGTGAGAGGCAAAGGCAGTCGTCAAAGGCCTCACCAAGCATACCTTTAGCTTCCTCCTTCGCCTTCGTCAAGTTCTCTTGGGCCAGTTTCAGATCGAGCTCGAGCTGAATGTGTTTGTTCTCCAACTCAGTATAACGAGCCGCAAGGTCACAGGATTTCTACGAAGAACCAATCGACAGACGTCAAAGACAATTCACTTCCGAGTGAGTAAGGAAAAATCATAGCGTTTCTAAGACTACGGCCGAATGCAAACATTCGACCATAGTCTCGGGGACTACACCCAGTGGGTGCACTCAGCGTGCCCCCACTAGTTTCATCAAGAGTCGACCAGTCGACCAACAAAAAAAAAAAGAGGCAATGTTCTTTAGACTATAGTCGACTGCCAGCAGTCGACCACAATCTCGGGGACTACACCCAGTGGGTGCACTCAGCGTGCCCCCACCGGTCTATGAATCTATTCGACCTTGTCGAGTAAAGAAAAACTCAAAAGCATAAAGACTATGGTCGACTGCCAGCAGTCCACCATAGCCTTGGGGACTACACCCAGTGGGTGCACTCAGCGTGCCCCCACTAACCCGGAATTTCAATCGACACACACCCAGTGGGTGTAGGACAGACTCTAGGAATTTCAGAAAGAAGAACAGGCAGTGACCGACTGACCTGAACATTACTCTGGAGTGCCGAACTGGCGTCATAGGCTGCCTGGCTGGCTTCTCGAATTGCCTTCACTTGCTCCATCATGACCCCCGCTTGGCGTATCGCTTCTCTAGCAGCACTGGCTTGGTCTTCTGGAACGGGGTAGGTGGAGAAAAGCGAGGGTTGAGCAGCACTCGACGACGAAGGGCGAGCACTCGTCAACGGCACCGCGAAGGTTACGGTGGGTCGAGTGACATTGTCTCCCTCCACGACCAACGTCTCGGGTGCTGGCACATCTCGAGTCGCCTTGCCAGCAGGCGTTTTCTTGCTCCTCCTTTGCCTCGGTGGTTCTTCGTCGTCGTCGTCAGGAAGGTCAATAACAATGTTAGATGAAGCTGCAGAAAGAATCAAAATTAGAGACAATAAGTCAGTCGACTGAAACGGCATCACAAGAATCATACCAGGTTGCGAGGTAGCAGCATCCTCCATCTCGTGGTCTTCAGCCTTGGCCGAAGTATCAGAAGTAGCAGCGCTGCAGTCCCAAAAGTCAGTCGATTGGCCCATGAGTCGATCAAGAACAAGTTCATGAAACAGGGAAAGCTCAAAACTACCATTACCCTGAGATAGTGGGGATCACCATCTTCATCTTCGGCAATACCTTTGCGGGCTTCGACGATACCACTCGAGATTGCTTCGGAGCCTTCTCAGTCGGCGCCAGAGAAGTGGTCCGAGGGCGCTTGGTCGACTGGGAAGCGGTTGCGACCCCCTTACCCCGCTCAGTCGCTGGATCATGGGCAAGCTTCGAGCGTCTTTCCGAGCGGGGAGGTACAACTTCCTCCTCCTTCTCCTCTTCTTCCTCCTCACCAGAGTCGTCACCCTCGTCGTCGTCGTCAGCATCCGAATCCCACTCCTCCGGGCTTTCGCCCCTGCTTCCTTCCCCCTCCTCAGTCGGCGTCTGCGCCCCATTGGGCATCGAGTACAATTCAGTGGTGGCCTGTCAGACAAGCAACAAAGCAAAACAAAGATCAATCGACCAATTCGCGGCAAAGTAGAATCGATAAAACAAAATTACACTCGGAGATAAGCGGCCATACCTTGTCCGGCGTATAGGTACAGTCGAGTGGCGGGATCCTCCTCGCCCCTCGAGGGTTGTCCTTGTTCCCTATGATGGCGGCCACCCACCTCTCCAGCGTGGCGTCGTCTACTGCCTCTGGATGGACCCGAGTGGTGTCTTCAGTACCGCAGTACAGCCACATCGGGTGGCCTCGATACTGGAGCGGTTGGATACGCCGCCTAAGGAAGACTTCCAGAAGATCCATGCCCGTCACTCCGTCCCGAACGAGTTGGACCACGCGCTCCACCAACATTTTTACCTCGGCTTTCTCCTCAGGAAGCACCTTCAGAGAAGACGGTTTGTCCACTCGGTCCATGGAGAACGGAGGGAGACCAGTCGACTGCCCCGGCGTCGACTCGTCTTGGCAGTAGAACCAAGTCGACTGCCACCCTCTGACCGACTCAGGAAGGGTCATGGCCGGGAAAGTGCTCTTATTCCTCAACTGAATCCCAAGACCCCCGCACATCTGTATAACCTTGGTCCTCTCATCACCCGGACTCGCCTTTTTTACTGTCTGCGACCGACAGGTGAATATGTGCTTGAAGAGACCCCAGTGCGGTCGACAACCCAGGAAGTTCTCGCACATGGACACAAAGGCAGCAAGATAGGCGATGGAATTGGGATTGAAATGGTGGAGTTGCGCCCCAAAGAAATTCAGAAACCCACGGAAGAACACACTCGGCGGCAGAGAAAAACCACGATCTACGTGAGTGGCTAAGAGAACGCACTCACCCTCCTGCAGCTGCGGTTGACACTCGGACCACGGGAGCCTCGCTGACCCGTGGGGGATCAGTCCCTCATCGGCCAGGTCGTTGAGGTCCTTCCCAGTGATGGTCGAGCGGATCCAATCCCCTTGGACCCAACCCTTTGGCAGGCGGGGCCTCGATGAAGATCCGCCCCGACTGGACGGTATCCCCTTCGCTTGCCCCGTCGCCGTCGCCTTCTTCGCGCGCTCTAGAGCCGCCGTATTCTCCTTCACCATTATCACCGGCGAAGCGCTCGAGAGGTGGATAAGTCGGAGGTACGAGAAGGCGCCGTGGGCGGAGGCAGAGAGGGAAGAGAGGAGAATGGGGAGGCACTGTTCAAAAACTCACCCCCGACGCTTTATATAAGGGTGCTTCCGAGTGGCTGACGAGTGGGTCCGAGCAGATCTGTCACATCCCGAAACAGTCGCACACGTACGATACGTGGCGAAAAAGGCGGCGCAGAAATCAAGGCTTCCATGCCTTATCCCGCCCGATTGCCGCGGATTGCCCCGCTTCGCGCGCTTCCCAAATTTCAGATCCCGCAAAATCTGCTAACAGCAGATCAATCTGTCAGACGATATCCTTCCCGCGATCCGTCGCTCGGAAGTTCACCAAAGTTCAAAAGTTCACTCGATAAAGGTAAGAATGGATCAAGGCGACTGAAGTAAAAGTCGACGCCAACGCCGAAAGAAGAATCGCCGATCCAAGATACGACATAATCAAAGTTCAGTAAACAAGTCGGAGAAAATCGTCAACTCCTTCCTCACTCGAACCTCGATCCATTCGGGGGCTAATGATGAGGTTATGTACCTAGGGTAGGGTCATGGACCTATCTAGGATACCATGCCCAAGGACATCATCATACGAAGCTACCTTCCAGTCGACCAAGAGAAGTTCCACTTGACCAAGGGAGACTCCACTCGACTGGCTAGAAGACACTCGACCATGAAGATGCACTCGACCATCAGAAGTTCAGGATCTACTCTGCATCCAAACGGTCAGTAATTGAATAGTCTTAATGGTCATGATGACACTTTATATAGGGCGTTACCAGTAACGCCCAGCCTTAATGTACTTTAACCCTCCTCTACGTGGGCTGGCTGGGGTCCTGGCGTCCTCTATATAAGCCACCCCCCTCCACTGGTAGAAGGGTTCGCACCCCTGTAACTCATATACACAGAGATCAGTCGACCACCTCCGGGCTCCGAGACATAGGGCTGTTACTTCCTCAGAGAAGGGCCTGAACTCGCTAAACACTTGTGTGTACAACTACTCCATAGCTAGGACCTTGCCTTCTCATACTTACCCCCCTATTCTACTGTCAGACTTAGAACCACGATAGTGTGTATTGCTGAGCCGCTCCGGACGAAAGCCAGGCAAAGGATTTTCATCATCAGGGGAAGTATCTTTGCAGTAAAACCATGTTGCATTCCACTCCTTGGGGTGACTGTGTAGTCTGGCATGGGGATAAGTGATTTCTTTCCTTTTCTGAATTGCCACACCGCCCAATTCGGTATTGGGACCATCAGTGAATTCTGTGCGGCGGTTTAAGTGGAAGCAGTCTCTGAACAATTCAACTGTGGGTTTCTCTTGAAGGTATACCTCATAGAGCACTTGGAAGTGACATAAGTTGGTAACAGAATTGGGGCCAGTATCTTGCGGGCGGAGTTGAAAATTGGCTAACACATCCCGGTAAAATTTAGAGACGGGCGGTTTGAAGCCCCGGGCTAAGTGATCCGCAAAGATCACAACCTCTCCCTCTTAAGGTGTGGGAGGACATTCATCACCAGGAACCCTCCAGTGGATAGTCTCTTTGCTGTCTAAAGCGCCGATTGAGACTAAGTCATCCAACTGAGTTTCTATGACACGAGAAGGAACCCAGTTGCACTCATATACTTGTTTGGCCATGGTGAGATCTACAAGAAATAGGTGATTCCGGTTCAAGAACATGTTGGATAAAAGAAGGCGCTGGTATGAACAATGCTAAACCGGAGGCAGTATATTTAAACCGGATTTTTATAAAGTGGCATCATATGGCTAAAGAGTTCTGGCGGTTCAACAAGGGGACTAATGGTATATACCGGTTTATTAACTTTTTCTATATTAAGTTAAACCGCCTGATCTAAACATTGAAAGCAATTGAGGTTGCGGATGGCTAAGTATGCAGAAACAGGTTTCACAAGGTCTTATTGCAGCAATGGATCTGAAGCAAGTTCAGAAAAAACAGAAAATATTCAAAAGGTTAAAGCAGAACAGAAGTAAATCAATGGGTAGGAATGTGGATGAGATCTATAGACTTGAGCGTAAAACTACAGGCGGATGCTAAAAAGCTACTGCTGGTCAGAGCAGGGTTTCACAGATATGTCCAGGAGTCTAGGTACGAGTATGAACAAGTGATGAACACGGCAAGAACATGAAACCCTAGAATAGATCTATGTTAAGAAGAACAGAAGGCTTACCAGAGTCGAGGAGGACGCGGAAGGCTACCGCGGTGCTCTGGTGCATTCAGGTTGATGCAACGGCCCAAGACGGTGCAGAGGTCAACGGCGGCGGCGGAGCTCCGAGGCTGGCGACATGAGGAAGACGAAGAGAAAGAGACGAAGGGGAGAAAAGGAAATGACCCTTTGGTCCTATTTATAAGGCAGGGGACGTGTGTCAGGCGCGCGAATCCAGGAGCCACAAGATTCGGAAGTGGAGCTGCTGCCTTGGGTATCGCAGATCTATTAATAAAAGAAGGCGTCATAAATGTTAACTTCATGATGACGTCATGCCGGTTTACAGTAACCAGAGATGATGACGACATGGCGGTTTACCAATTACCAGAAGATGTTGAAGACAAAGATTTTTGTGAAGGATTGACATGAACCAGTTCAAATCAATCTGGGGCCTAATGTTGGGGATATTACCACTGGGCGTGAACCGGCCTACCTGGGCCGGGTTAGCTTCATTAGTAGTTTAAAGGTGATTAAGCAGATGAAGGCCCAAGGCCTGTAGTCGGTTTAGAACCTGTAGCCGTAAACCGGCTTGATATGTAAACTTGCATTGTAAGTTAGGAATAGAGAGAGACCAACCGGGATACGAGTATGAACCGGTGTAGGACTCTATGGACCGACGGGCGTCACCCGTGTATATAAGGGGACGACCCGGCGGCGGTTCAAGGACAGACAACAACAACTCGAGACTAGGCAAAGCTTGTTTGCTCCCTAGCCATCGAAACCACATCAATTCCATCACAACTAGACGTAGGCTTTTACCTTCATCGAAGGGGCCGAACTAGTATAAACCCTTGTGTCTTTGTGTCCGCTTTAACCCCTTCAAGTTAACCCGTAGCGATGGCTCCACGACCAAGTCCTTTCACAAGGACATCTGCCGTGACAAATCCACGACACAAAGGCAATACCCTCTTTCCTAGGGTTCCTGTTGAGGATTTGCTTTTTAAGCACATCACAAAGAATCTGATGCCCTTTGAGGCTTTTGTACATGTCTGTCGTGTACAATTCCTTCAGCCCTGCATCATTAGTAGTACTAGCAATGTCCTCAGATGAGGAATTAGTGATAGCAAAGACAGGTGAAGAATTTGTAACATTTGAAGCACTTGAACATTCATGTGAAGAATTAACAGATTCACGTTCAATGCACTTCATACATGGAGGAACAAATTCTTCCTGAGTAGCGCTGATTTGTTGAGCAAGTAATGAATCAAGCTCCTTTTGAAGATCTTCATAACTCACTCTTAGCTTCTCAAGATCTTGCTTCCTTTGAAGAAATTCATAAGAAAGCTTCTCGTGATCAGATAAGAGAGTGTTATGATGACTTTGAAGGTTGTCAAACTTACACTAAAGTCTCTGAAGATTTTCAGTTAAGTCTTTAGTGCGGTCCATTTCTTCACCCAACATATCATCACTTTTGTCTAGCATGTTTTGTAGCTTTTCAATAGCCTTTTGTTGTTTCACAGCAATTTAGCAAGCTTAGAGTAGTTGGGCTTAAGATTTTCATCAGATTCATCCTCACTTGATTCAGAGGAGGGGTATTTAGTTACCTTGGCACCCTTTGCCATGAAGCAATAGGTGGGAGCATAGTCATCATTGCCTTCATTAGCATTGTTGGTGTTGTCATTTTCTTCAGAGTTGAAGATAGACTTGCTGACAAACGCGGTAGCAAGAGCTAGACTTGCCACACCAGACTCAGACTCCTCGGATGTCTCTTCTTCCTCATGATCCTCAGATTCAGCCTCAGAATCCATTTCCTTGCCAATGAATGCCCGAGCCTTCTTGGAGCTGATCTTCTTGTGAGATGAAGACTTCGAGGATTTTGCTGATGAAGACTTTGAAGATTTCTTCTTCTTCTTGGCATCATCAGAACTGTAATCCTTATATTTCTTCTTCTTTAATTCCTTGTCCCACTGAGAACAATCTTGAATGTAGTGACCAGGTTTCTTGCATTTGTGGCACAGCCTTTTCTTGTAGTCACTAGATGAGGAATCGTTGCTCCTTGAGGATTTTCCAAAGCGACCATGTCTTGAGAACTTCTGAAATTTCTTCACGAGCAGTGCTAGTTCCTGGCTCAGTTCTTCAGGATCACCAAGGCTGCTGGTAGAGTCCTCTTCCTCAGACTCAGAGACTGCCTTGGCCTTCAAAGAACGTGGTTTGCCATAGCTCGAACAATAGAGATCTCTCTTCTCAGCAAGCTGGAACTCATGAGTGTTTAGCCTCTCGGGGATATCAGCGGGATCAAGTGACTTGTAATCTGCATGCTCTTGAATCATCAGTGCCAGAGTGTCAAATGAAGAATCCAGTGATCTCGGCAATTTCTTCACCACCTCATGGTCGGTGATATCAGTGGCGCCAAGCACTTGAAGCTCATTTGAGATATCAGTGAGACGATCGAAGGTTTGCTGAACATTTTCATTGTCGAGTCTTTTGAAGCGGTTGAAGAGATTGCGAAGAACATCGACATGAGAGTCACGTTGAGTTGAGACTCCTTCGTTTACTTTGGAGAGCCTATCCCAGATAAGCTTAGCAGTTTCCAAAGCACTCACTCTACCATATTGCCCTTTACTCAGATGGCCACATATGATATTCTTCGCTTGAGAGTCGAGTTGCTTGAATCTCTTCACATCAGCAGCATTCAGGGAAGGTGTGACTGAGGGAACACCATTTTCCACAACATACCAGAGATCGTTATCAATTGCCTCAAGATGCATTCGCATCTTATTCTTCTAGTAGGGGTAGTCTGTGCCATCGAAGGTAGGACACCCAGCAGAGACCTTGATCATACCTGCGGTCGACATAACTAGAACTCCAAGTGGTTAAACCAAAATACACAGAACAAGGGAGTACCTTGCTCTGATACCAATTGAAAGTGCGTTATATCGACTAGAGGGGGGTGAATAGGCGATTTTTATGAAATCTTCACTAAGGAATTTGCTGGTGAGGAAATTCCTAAATGAAGAACTACTTGAAGCGGAATAAGTACTCAAAAGTAAACATAGCAGAACACACGCATAGTCATCATGATCAAATGAAGGTAAGCACAGAGTACAGAAAGCGTAACACAGGAATCACAAGATGAAGACAGACAGACTGAAGAAATTGAACTGAGAAAATTGAGAAAGTCTTCAGTCAAAAGTCTTCAAACAGATATGAACAAGCACACAACAACAGAGATGAGGAAATGAAAGAGTTGAGGAAACAGAACCAGTAAGCTCGGTGAAGACAATGATTTGGTAGACCAATTCTAACTAATGTCTCAATTGTACATCTGGTTGGAGCGGCTGAGTATTTAAACTCGAGGACACCCAGTCCCCACTGTATTCTCCTTGAGCTAAGTCACACAGACCTCGCCCAATCACTCGTGGTAAGTCTTCAGGTGACTTCTGAACCTTCACAAACTCGGTCACTCGGCGATCCACAGTTCCTCTTGGATGCTCTAGACCTTGACGCCTAACCGTCTGGAAGAAGCACAGTCTTCAAAGGAAACAAGCGTCGGATCCACGCAGAATCAATCTCTTCAGTGATGCTCAATCACTTTGTGGTTTTGTAGGTTTGGGTTTGGGATTTCCTCACTTGATGATTTTTGCTCAAAGTCCTCGAAGGATGGGTTGCTCTCAAATGAAAAGTGTCAGTTTCTCTCGGAGCAGCCAACCAACTAGTGGTTGTGGGGGCGGTTATTTATAGCCTAGGGAGCAGCCCGACATGATAAGACATAAATGCCCTTGGCTGATATGACCGTTAGGTGGGTAGATATTTTGAGACAGCTGGCGCGTAGCACAGCAACGGTCGGAATATTTGACTCTCAAATACCTCAGGGCTATCATGTTCCTCACTTGGTAGGCAATCCGCACTGGCGAATTTCTAACTCTTCAGTCAGAACATATTCCGCAGAGACCAGAATAACTTTGTCTCTGTCACTGAAGAATATGATTGAACTGTGCGAGATTTTTAATGGCTTCACTCGAAAGGATTGGTAGGTGTAGGATTTTGAGTTGAACATCACATGAAAATTTGTCCTTAGTATTTCCTCGACCCACTTTAACAGTACGGTGTTTCCTATTACTCAAGAAAGAGAAAATCAAACAGTAAAAACAAGAGTCTTCACGCTTCATGTTCCTCGAATGATTACCAAGTCTTCAAGGTCACACCAATTTCTTCATTTTCAAAGTCTTCAGAAAGTCTTCAGAAATTCAAAGTCTTCAGTCGAAGAACTTCATTTTTAGGGGTCGACTTTCTCTATAAATATCAAACTCCTCATAGACTTATAGACCTGTGTACACTCACAAATGCATCAGTCTCTTAACCTATAAGTCTTCAATACACCAAAATCAATAAGGGGCACTAGATGCACTTACATAGGGTTACAAAGAGTCGGTTACAGGGGAGGGAATCTACACATCTGAATCGCCAAGCTTGCCTTCCATGCAAAGGAGAGTCCCACCCGGACACGGGCCGCAGTCTTCTATCTTGTATCTTCATAGCCCAACAGTTCGGCTGTCCGAGGACCCCTTAATCCAGGACTCCCTCACTCGGTTCACAAATAAACAATAAAAAAACTCTCCTAGGCAATTCGACGAACACTTGCGGTGCGGTGGTGGTGCACCGGCCGGCCGGTGTCTTTCTGACCAAACAGGCTGACAACGAATAGAGGGAATGACCTGCAGCGATGTGCACTCAAGGTGAGATGCGGCGGCCGACAGAAAAATAAGAAGCAACGAAGAAATCTGAAGAATCAACAATGGCGACGACGACGACGTTTCACCTTAATTCCGGCGTCGGCGACGGGGGCCGAATGGGCTCGACGTTGGGCAGCAGGGCGGCCGGGGAAGGGGAGGCAACGAGGTAGCGGCGGGGCCGACGGATGGTTGCCGGGAGTCGCGCCGACAAATTTGCAGAGATCCGGGGAGGGGGCGACGCTAGGGAGATGTGCGGCTTTTACTCAGCCGCCGCGCGTTTGAGTATATTTTAGAAGAAAGTTGGGGATGGAGTAAATTTTTTACTCCCTTACGGTGGATAGGGGATCGGCTAGGTTCCCGTTGGAGGAGTAAAACAGAAATTTTTGATCCTCTAACCAGTTATAAGGGATCGGTCAGAAATGCTCTCGCCTAGCAAGCAAAGCTACTTGCACCAACTCGTTCTGTCAGTACGGCCGTTTCCAGACTTCCAGCACTTCTGCTCCAGGTCCAGAGAGAAGCGCCAGTCACTACAATGAGAGAGGCGGCAGTCACCAGTTGCCGTAGATCTTGGATCTTCTCAAGGCCATGTTGGGTCGGTTGTGATCGAGTTGCCGCCAGACCGCAGGGGGTTCACAAATCACACGGTGCCTATTACCAGGCGCAATCACCAATCAGTGCACTCCCCAAGTTCGTCCCTGCCCCGAAGGGCAGTGCGGAGAGGGGCCGGACACCCGAAGAAAAACGACGAAGCAACAGCCAGTGCGCACGGCTCCCGTCAGACTAATCAGCCGGCCCCAGGCTATATATATGACAGGATAGGAGCTGTGTGATGGACCGTTTAATTTGTGTTCCCTCCACTCACCGGGACCCCAGCCGCCCCACTACCTGACGGCCACTTGTGCGGTGGTGCACGCCATGGCCGCCTCCGCTGCCGCTTCTTCTCGCCGTGGCTTCCTTCGCCTGGTCGTCGCGGCCGCCGTCCTCGCGGCATTCGGGCTCGGTGCTGCCCGTGCTGCGGGGAGCTCGGTTGATCGCGCGCCGCTGAGCGTGGCGTCCCTGTTCCCCGGCCCGGCTTGCCCCACGACAGCAGGTTAATTCCTGGTCGAGCTCATGATCGTCGCCCGTCAAGCTGGTCACTTTTCTCTCAGTCATTGACTGCTGCATCTAGCTAATTGAATCCGGCCATGCTTGAATTGCTTGTGTTGTTTCAATCTCTTGTTCTTACTAATTTCCTTTTTTACACCAACTAATAAATGCATATTGCAACGTACGTTGATACGTTGATGTTAGATGGAATATATTGCTTCTGTATTACTATATGATAACCACAAACATGGACATTTAATATGATATTAATTGTGCGCTAAACATGTTAAACAATCACCGTGGAAACAATATGTGGGTTTTTTAACACTGAAAGCTGTTGGACTGACGTTGAGATTAATTGGATTTGTCTTTTGGGGTCTTTTTTTCGGAAAAACTTTCGATCTATTTATTATGGTCCGTAAACCACCAAACGATGACTAGTACAAGAAACACCAGAAGTAAGAATTACATCCAAGTCCCTTGACCAGCTAGCAACGACTACAAGCATAAATATAAATGATTTAGTTTCTCTAGTATTGGATCAAGGGAGAGTGAAGTGTGATTTATTCCTACCAGAAATAGTCCGAACTTATAAGAACTGTTGAATAAAAACTTTTCAGTATTCTTTGAGAAAATCAATTCCACTGTGCCACAGAATATGGATCCACCGTCAACCGTTTGCTCTGGGGTTCGTGCTATGTCCTATAGGTTTGATTGATACTCCCTCTATCCCAGAATATAAGAACGTTTTTGACACTATGCTAGTGTTAAAAACGTTCTTATATTTTGGGACGGAGGGAGTAGAAAATAAACTCTTCTTCCTTATGAAAAAAAAAGTGTGCTCGTTTTTATGGGAAAACACAAGTGAGCTCTTTTTTCTTATACATGACGAAACCCTATAATATACTTTTTTTAGAAAAATGCAATGAAACGTTATTTAACACAATGAAATAATATAAGTTTTGCCCAATATTAAGTATGAACTTGAGAGTAGCGATGGACGCTAGATCCATGCACGGAATATTGCATGCATAATCGGGTCTCATAATGTAAGACGTATTTTGACTCTACATAAGGCTGTTTGCTGCAGCTGAAGTGAACAAAAATACTTGAGTTGTCTTTTACTGTTCTTTGACTGGTCTACCGTGACCAACTACAGACCAAGTACCAGCTAGAGTGACACTCTGACCAAAACCCACCACCTGTACAGATTTTTTGCAATTCCTGACAAGGATGGTTCGATTTCATTGACTACACCTGTAATTCGAATTTATTTTTACTAGAAAGAGTTTAACTTCCATCCTGAATATTATCTAGCCCAAGTAAAATCTGAATTTTCTGATCCAAGCCGAACATGCCCCTGAAATTGCAGAGCACGAACCCAGCGCTGCGGCGTCAGCGAGGATGAAGATCGTCCACCAGCACGGCCCATGCTCCCCTCTGGCTGATGCGCACGGGAAGCTGCCGGCTCACGACGAGATCCTCGCCGCCGACCAGAACCGCGTCGATTCGATCCAGCGCCGGGTGTCCGCGACCACCGGCCGGGGCAAACTGACGAAGCGCGCTGCGCCTGTCCAGCCCGGGACAAAGAAGAGCCCCGGGCACTCGGCGTCCTCCTCCACCCCGTCGCTCCCGGCGACGCCAGGCCGCGCGCTGAGCACGGGCAACTACGTGGTGACCGTCGGGCTCGGCACGCCGGCGTCCAAGTACACGGTGGTGTTCGACACCGGCAGCGACACGACGTGGGTGCAGTGCCGCCCCTGCGTGGTCAAGTGCTACAAGCAGAAGGAGCCGCTCTTCGACCCGGCCAAGTCGTCCACCTACGCCAATGTGTCCTGCTCCGACCCCGCCTGCGACGACCTCGACAGCAACGGCTGCACCGGCGGCCACTGCCTCTACGCCGTCCAGTACGGCGACGGCTCCTACACCGTTGGCTTCTTCGCCCAGGACACCCTCACCATCGCCCACGACGCCATCAAGGTTACTCCCCTCTAGCCTACACGTTTGCCAATGGCCAATGCGTACGTCACGTGACACGGATCGAACAATATTGACATGGCGTCGTACGTGGACGCGCTGCAGGGGTTCCGGTTCGGGTGCGGGGAGAAGAACAGCGGGCTGTTCGGGAAGACGGCGGGGCTGATGGGGCTCGGCCGCGGGAAGACGTCGCTCACGGTGCAGGCGTACGACAAGTACGGCGGCGCGTTCGCCTACTGCCTCCCGGCGTCGTTGACGGGGACAGGGTACCTGGACTTCGGCCCGGGGTCGGCGGGCAACAACGCGAGGCTGACGCCGATGCTGACCGACAAGGGGCAGACGTTCTACTACGTGGGCTTGACGGGCATCCGCGTGGGCGGGCAGCAGGTGCCCGTCGCGGAGTCGGTGTTCTCCACGGCCGGGACGCTGGTGGACTCCGGCACGGTGATCACGCGGCTCCCGGCGACCGCCTACCTCGCGCTGTCCAAGGCGTTCGCCAAGGCCATGTCGGCGAGCGGGTACAAGACGGCGCCGGCGTACTCGATCCTGGACACCTGCTACGACTTCACGGGGCTGAGCGATGTGTCGCTGCCGACGGTGTCGCTGGTGTTCCAGGGCGGCACGTGCCTCGACGTGGACGTGTCCGGGATCGTGTACGCCATCAGCCAGGCGCAGGTGTGCCTGGCGTTCGCGTCCAACGGCGACGACGAGAGCGTCGCCATCATCGGGAACACGCAGCAGAAGACCTACGGCGTGCTCTACGACCTTGGCAAGAAGACCGTCGGCTTCGCCCCCGGATCCTGCTGATGACAGGCTCCTGATGATTATGAATAAGTAAGCTGCGTCCACCAAATGGTTAGTAGCTATACATAAATAGTTACATTATATACAGATATGTGAGAAATGCGTATACACCAACTGTAAGCGATGGAATTTGGTACGCTTCGATACAAGTGAAAAACAGAGAAGTGGTCACACGTCGATGCTGTGTTCGTGATGCACAAGCAGATACACAAAGGGGATTTGGTTGTCTGGGCAGAGTCGAATTCGTGGCCCGCGCGCTTGTTAAAGCAGCCCTCCGCCTGGTTGAATCGGCAGTCTCCTCATAGCCAGACTCCATCAGGCGCAATGTGACATGAGGCTGCACGCGTTGGGAAGCGCGGGAGACGAGACGGTTCGGCGTTAACTCCCTATTCCACTCCCCTTATCATTCAAACCCATGTTCTCCCACCATTCCTTCGTTGTCATCGATGGCCTATGCACCTCCACTATTATGCCTCCAAATCCTTGCCCCCTACACTAGTGCTCACCTCCGGTGGCTCGCCAACATTCAGTCGAGGAGCTTCATACCCGAGGACTTGGAAAGGACATTGAAGGCTACAACCCCCTTCTACACTCAGTCGCGCTTAACATGTATTGAGCCTCCATCTAAGGCGGGTACCTCGAGTATGACCTGTGGGACTTCTATGGTCCAGGGACTTCTACGGTCTGGCGGGCACTTTCGTTGCCTCGATCCCGCGAAATCCATAGTGGCAGCGGTGGGAAGGATTTCGACGGCCCCCGCTACGACCGCAATGTAAGTGGTGGCGCCTTCTTCTTCGGCTACGGTATCACCAATTCCACCTTTGACAACTGAGGGAGTCCTGGATTAAGGGGTCCTCGGACAGCCGGACTATATACATATGCCGGACTATTGGGCTATGAAGATACAAGATAGAAGACCTCGTCCCGTGTCCGGATGTGACTCTCCTTTGCGTGGAAGGCAAACTTGACGATTCGGATATGAAGATTCCTTTCTCTATAACCGACTCTGTGTAACCCTAGCCCCCTCCGGTGTCTATATAAACCGGAGGGTTTAGTCTGTAGGACAAGAACAATCAGAATCATAGGCTAGCTTCTAGGGTTTAGCCTCTACGATCTCGTGGTAGATCAACTCTTGTAATACTCATATCATCAAGATCAATCAAGCAGGAAGTAGGGTATTACCTCCATCGAGAGGTCCCGAACCTGGGTAAACATTGTGTCCCCCGCCTCCTGTTATCATTAGCCTTAGACACACAGTTCGGGACCCCCTACCCGAGATCCGCCGGTTTTGACACCGACATTGGTGCTTTCATTGAGAGTTCCACTGCATCGTCATCATAAGGCTGGATGGCTCCTTCAACCATCTACAACAGCGCAGTCCAGGGTGAGGTTTTTCTCCCCGGATAGATCTTCGTATTCGGCGGCTTCGCACTACGGGCCAACTCGCTTGGCAATCTGGAGCAGATCGATAGCTACACCCCTGGCCATCAGGTTAGGTTTGGAAGCTTGAACTACACTACCGACATCCATGGAGACTTGATATTCGACGGATTCGAGCCCATGATAGATGCACCCTGCCGCCACAATGAACATGACCTAAATCTGTCATCGGACTGTGTGCAGGAGATTGCGCTTATAACCGCACTAGCCCTAGATCAAGAGCAGCGCGCCATCTGAGGATGGGAGGCTTAACCTCGCCACGGAAGCCGCGGACTTAGCGGCGCTAGAGCCGAACACAGATCCGACCTCCAACGAGGCATGTGTCATTGGAACCTTGGACTCATCTCCGACCATAGGCTCCGAACCGCGTGTATCCGCACCCATCGAATCTGACCAAGCGTCGATTTTAGAGTTTAGCTCCGCGGACATCTTCCAACACTTACCCTTCGGCTATGTGTTAAACTCATTAAAGTCCCTCTCCTTGTCAGGAGATTCTTGGCCGAATTATGTCCGGCTTGAGTGGGAAGCGGACGACGAAGAGCTTCGTTGCCCACCCACCACCCACTTGATAGCCACTATCGATGATTTGACCGACATGCTTGATTTCGACTCCGAGGACATCGATGGTATGGACGACGATGCCAGAGAAGAACAGGAACCATCGCCCACAGGGCGCTGGACAGCCACCTCCTCATACAATATATATATACATGGTGGATACACCCAAGGAAGACAATGGCGATGACAAAAAAGATCCAGTTGAGGATAAACTTCCTGAGAAACAGTCTAAGCGCCAACGTCAGCGGCGCCACTCCAAATCACGCCATGGTAAAAACAGCGATACCGGCACAAGAGAGAATAGCACTCCGAATGATGCCGAAGACAACGAAGACCCCACCAAGCCAAGTTTCGAACAGGCTGAATGGGAAGACGGGTGAGCCAGCCCTGATGAACAGGCCGTGAACGATGACTAGGAGGACATCAATTACATGCCTCTCTCCGAGGACGAGGTGAGCCTCGGCGATGAAGAATTTATCGTGCCAGAGGATCCCGTCGAGCAGGAGCGTTTTAAGCGCTGGCTAACTGCCACTGCAAAGAGCCTGAAGTAGAAGCAGCAGCAGATCCAAGCTGATCAAGATCTGCTCACTGATAGATGGACCGAGGTCCTGGCAGTCGAGGGATATGGACTCGAGCACCCAACCAAAAGTTACCCAAAGCGTAAATTCCTACCTCAGTTCAATGACGAGGCGCGGGAGCCTGTACTACCAGCGCATAATGTGACTGACCGACCTCTACGTGGCCGAGATAAAATGGCAACTAGGCCCGAACACCAGCCGGCACCACGTCGCCGAACAAATAGAAACACAACAGCTCGGGGATACACACATGACATGCAATACGACTTGGAAAACAGAGGAGGACAAACTAGATCGATCTATGGATCCGCAGGGGTGCGCCCCAATGCGCAATGACGGCCACCTAGCCGGCTATGACAAATACAAAGCTGTCCGAGCCGAATACCACAGACTAGCTTCATTCGAGCTGCATCGCGACGTAGCCCGACATAGAGGCGCCGCACACACCCTATGCTTCACCGATGAAGTAATGGAACATGAATTCCTAGAAGGGTTCAAACCCGTAAACATTGAATCATATGATGGGACAACAGACCCCGCAGTATGGATCGAGGACTTCCTTCTCCATATTCATATGGCCTGCGGCGATGATCTCCACACCATCAAGTATCTCCCGCTAAAACTCAAAGGACCAGTTCGGCATTGGTTGAACAGTCTGCCCAAAAACTCTATCGGTAGTTGGGAGAACCTGGAAGACGCATTCCTTGACAACTTCCAAGGTACTTATGTACGACCTCCAGATGCCGATGACTTAAGTCATATAATCCAACAACCCGGAGAGTCAGCCAGGAAATTCTGGACTCGGTTCTTAACTAAAAAGAACCAGATCGTCGTTTGTCCGGATGTCGAAGCCCTAGCGGCCTTCAAGCATAACATCTGTGACGAGTGGCTGGCCTGACACCTTAGCCAAGAGAAGTCGAAATCCATGGCAGCCCTTACGACGCTTATGACCCGCTTTTGTGCGGGCAAAGATAGCTGGCTTGCTCGTAGCAGCAGCACCTCAAGAAAACCTGGCACTTCCAAAGACAGAGATAGCAACGGCAAGCCCCGACATATTAGACACAAACATTGAAATAATGGTGATAACGCCAAAGACACGACCGTCAATGCCAGATTCAGTGGCTCCAAGTCCAGTCAGCGGAAGAAGCTATTTAAAAGAAACAATTTAGGCCCGTCTATTTTGGACCGCATACTTGACCATCCATGTCAAATCCATGGAACCCCTGATAAACCAGCCAATCACACCAACAAGGAATGCTAGGTCTTCAAACAGGCCGGCAAGTCAAACGCCAAAATCAAAGAGAAGGGGTTGCAAAGTGATGACGATGACGAGGAGCCCCGGCCACCGAAGACAGGAGGACAAAAGAAGTTTCCTCCACAAGTTAAAATGGTGAATATGATATACGCCACCCATATCCCCAAGAGGGAGCGGAGACGCGCACTCAGGGATGCATACGCAATGAAGCCAGTCGCCCCAAAGTACAACCCACGGTCATCCTGTCCGATCACCTTTGATCGCAGGGTCCATCCGACCAGTATCCGTCACGGCGGTAGCCGCACTAGTGCTCGACCCAATCATTGATGGATTCCACCTCACACGAGTCCTTATGGACGTTGGAACCAGCCTGAACCTACTCTATCAGGATATAGTTTGAAAGATGGGTATCGATCCTTCAAGGATCAGGCCCACAAAAACCACCTTCAAAGGTGTCATACCAGATGTAGAGGCCTGTTGTACGGGCTCAATCACACTGGCACTACTAGGGAAAACCTTATACATAGAACTTTAGCAGTAGCGTGGGTCAAAAAAGCACGCTGGTGCTAAGTAGCAGTAGCGCGCCTACGCAAACCGTGCTACAGATAAAGTTCTAGCAGTAGTGCGCCTTGTTCTAAACATGTTACTACTAAAATTCTCACGGCTTAGCCTATTGGCTACACATAGTAGTAGCGATCTATATCGAACCGCACTACCGCTACTTTCTTTGTAGCAGCACGTTTTCTTCTAAACTCGCTACTGCTAAAGGATATAAAATTAAATGGAAAGCAAATAGAAAGGTAATTGAAAATGAAAGAAATAGAATAAGGTGAAAGGAGAAAAATAAAATGTGAAGAAAAATAAATGAAAAAGGGAAAAAAGAGAAAGGAGTAGCAGTAGCATGTATCCCAGAACGCAATGTAGCTAACGTAGTAGTAGCGCGCTTTCTTGAACGCGCTACTGCTACTTCTGACTTAACCACGGGGTTCGTCCTTCCCCACGGCCACTTCCCCCAAATCCAACTCCTCCGCTCTCGCCGCCGCCGTCGCCCGTCGGCCGCCGCGTGCTCTCCGCACACCCTCTACACCGCCCCCGACCCCGGATTCAATGCTGCCACCGCCCCCGACCTCAACGCCGCCCCGGACGCCGCCACCGACCCCTACCTCGACTCCGTCCTCTGCTGCGCGCCCGAGCCCCGACCCCGACCTCGACGCCTCCTGCCCCTCCCTCGTCACAGGCACCCGAGGTGAGCATGCCTGCTCCTCCCTCTCCCTTACCTCTGCCTAGGGTTTCTTCATATTTTAGTTGCATCAAATTAGTTAGGGTTCATGTAAGGGTGGAAACGAATCGGATGCGGATGCGGCTCAAATTAGTTAGGGTTCATGTAAGGGTGGAAACGGATCAAATTTCTAAGATGAATCATAAGACGAGGAAAAAAATTATTTATAGTTCCTAGGTACTAATTAGTTAGTAAGAACTAGGTACTAATTAGGCACTAGTTTATTTTTATTTATAGTAAGTTTATTTTTAGTAAGAACTAGTTGAATTAATAGAACTAGTTAGTAAGAACTTGTTGTTATTTTTTTAGTTAAAGCAATTTTTCCCGCATCGATGTGGATGATGCCTATCCCGCATCCTCGTTGTCGAGTCGACAAAGGACACCTATGTCACCAGATGGGCCATGTCCGGGACAGTGCTCCGCCGGGGTGGTACTGGGAGGCGCTACCTACCGGGGGGCGCAGGTTGGTGAGGAGCCAGCCTGTGGTTGACCCGAACCTTCTTTGGTGGCGGTCGCGTGGGCCAATGACGGTCCAGAGGCTCAAGGACCCCGCGGAGGTGGTGAGTCACCGTGTCAGTGAGGAGGACGCGCACGTCCGTCGCCACTTGTTTGCGTTGGAGCACAGGTTCTCCAATACCTGGTAGATTCTGCAGGGATCTCACTGGAGCTATGATCCTATGATGGTTCCTTCCCTGTGGGTGTCCACCGCCCGCGCCGATACCCGTCATGCGCTAGGGTTTTATTTGTATTAGTGATGTTATATGTATGATACTATTCGGGATGTATTTGTGATAATATTCGATGATGTACGGATGCATGAGATGATTTACTTTTGCTTATTGAATGCATGCTAATTTGAGTCCTATAAGATATTTTGAAATGTATATCTTGTGTTGCTCAAATAGGATATGTGCTTGCCCAAGTGGCCGGTCATGTTTGCAGGTTACACCTCTGAGTGGCCTATGTCTTGCCGGAGTGTTGATTCATTTCCGTTCCGGCAAATTTCAGGCGCTCGATATGTCCTATTTTAGCAGAGGTCATGCCGGATTTTTCTGTGAATTTTGGCATGACTTGTGCCAGAATATGTAGGAAATATCGAGTGCCCCGGATTTGTGTGTTAAGTATCTTGGTAGTTGTCTTCGATCGATTTTCAATTAATGTTTCAACCATGAACATAGGAAATGTCTGACGATGAAAATGATTTCGGTATTTGCAAATACTACGAAGACGAGCGCGACCTGTGCGACGGAATCTTCCTAGATGATGATAGGCGCTTCAGCATCAAGCTGGACGAGAACTTCGAAGTTGATAAAGTAAGTCACAACGGCAAGTCTTTTTTCGTAATTAAGCATGACATCTGCTTCATTTGCTTCAACTTAGAATTTAATTTTTTTACTATTCTACTAGCGTATCCCCTGCCATGCAAGAGTTTTTGTATTGGATAAGATAGGTTTCAGTTGTACTACGGAGGTAAATAAAGTTTACTTGAAGACCCAGCATTGTTATATTTTCCATGCAAAATTATACAACGCAGACGACTACACCTATTTTGGATGCAAAACATGGTGAGCACTATGCAAGACTTATGCATTTGAGCCTGATATGGTTATCACCTTTGATATTCGTTCGTAAGATGATATTGAAGGTAATACCGACATCTGGGTCGATGTGCAAATGCCTCCAGTTATACCATTATGTGAGTTTATCAACCATATTTATGTCTTTGATATTGTTTATTCAAAAATAGTTGACAACTAATTTCTATTGTCAGCTTATTTCTGTTCAAGCAAACATGTCCAACGCTTGGTAGACAGGACCTACTACTGTCCCGGGGCTGAACTAAACTGCGAGGAGCTAAGTCATTATGTTTCATGGCTTGCGGATCTTGATACTGTCAGGACAAATTTTCTTCCTGTACTTAGAAATGTTAGTACTGAAAACATGCGACCAATAGTGTTCGTAATGAACTACGGTCACATCTATTTAGGAAAGATGGTAAGATTTTTACTATTTGTCCTCAGTGCATATTTTACATACATTATTTTTAAGCTAAACTTCATTGCTAAGTATGTTACCATACGATGTTCTTCAACAGGGACTCCCGATGAATGTTGTGCCTCATGGGATTGAGACTAAAGGTACCATGAGGATTGTTAGCTTACGGCCAAGATATCCTACAAATCACTTTAGTGCATTCAGGATTAGCGACGAATTCTTAATAGTGAAAGACTGGACCAAATTTGTGATGGAGGAGCGCAGAGAAGTACTAGGGGGCAGCAATCAGAAGCGCAGCCCACGATTAGGAGACAGGTTCATCTACATGCTCCAACTTGATGAAGGAGGAGAGCTACACATGTTTTATGTTATTTTACCTGAGAAAGAGCAGCAGGAGTGATTAGCTAGCTAGAAATGAGTTTGAAGATGATGATATGCTACACTATGACTATGATGATTAAATAGCTAGTGTTGGTGGTAATAACTATGATGATTATTATTAGCTAGTGTTAGTGGTGATTAGATAGCTACCGCATCTAGTGTTGGTGGTGATTAGCTAGCTAGAAAGAGTTTGAAGATGATTATGTGCTACACTATGACTATGGTGATTAAATAAATACTGTTGGTGGTAATGACTATGATGATGATTAAATAGCTTGTGCTAGCGGATTAGATTCAAGTGGAGGCAACATGTGGTGCACATTGAAAGTACTACTAGCCCAAACTAGATCAAGTTTGGATTAGTAGTATACTTTTGTCATGCACCACATATTGCCTCCACTTGGACCTAATCCACCTTCATTTGACACACTGTTATAGACATAATGATATAAACCTCATAATTGGTATTGTACCAAAATTTGTATAATGGCGGATAAATACACTAAAAAAAGAAAAAAAAAGAATACTAGTAGCGATGGATAGTAAACACGCTGCAACTAGCTAGATTAGCAGCAGCGCGGGAGAGAAGAAGTGCTGCCGCTATGTGTCTTAGCAGTAGCGCGTGTCACACGCGCTACTGCTAAGTAACAGCTGTAGCGCCTTATTAGTAGCATGGCAGCACGCGCTACTAGTGGGCTTTAAACCCGCGCTACTACTAGGGTTTTCCCTAGTAGTGTGGAAGTGGTCTTCGGATCCCCGGATAACTTCTGACGCGAAGAGTTGATCTTCGATCTCGTCCCCTTCCGTAGCGGCTATCACGCACTGCTCGGACGAACCGCATTCGCCAGATTCAATGCAGTGACACACTATGCTTATCTTAAGCTCAAGATGCCCGGTCCACGTGGTATCATAACAGTCAACGGAAACACGGAACGCTCCCTCCGTACTGAGGAGCACACCGCTGCCCTCGCTATGCTTATCAAAGGACGGATATACCAAAGAGGGAAGTAGCTCGAACGGGCGAGGGAATCCCTGGACATTCTTTTGAAGATCATTCGATCTGTCCCTGGATCGGCACGTCGCCCCCCCCCCCCCCCGTGGTCAAAGCAGGTTCCAAAGTCATATTGTTTATCGCACTACTTGTCTTTATATGCCTCGATGTACTATTGAATTAGAATGAAAACAATATGCGGTCCTATCTATATGACGTTCACTTGTTGTTTAATTTTTTGATATTTTTTGTCAAGTAGCAGCCGTACACTCTGGTATGTCCTCATTTGCCAGGGGCTTCATTGTACCCCACAACACGGCAAGAAAGTCCGAACACCTTCACGGTTGTTTGGCACCCCGAACTTATAGCATTATATGCATCGGCTCCGAATCATGTCTTGGGTCAATAGTTGGGTTGCTTGCTCATGTGCTTGCTACCCTACGGTCCGCTATATCGGCTAGGGTAGTAAAGGGAGAACTACTACGACTGTGTCCCAGTTCTTCCGGACGAGCACCTCAGTAGAGAAAGCCGAAAACTGACTGTCATGATGCGGCGAGAGCTGGTCAGCTGTTCGAGAGGTCACAAAATCTTTAGCGAGTTCTTCCGCATTATGCGATAAATAATGCATCATGCGATGGATTGTTTTTTATCTGATCAAGTGTTTTACAATACCCCAAGTTCGGTCTTCCGAACACTAGGGGCTGCGCCTACCTTTCTTTTGTCAAACTCCTATGGCTAAGTGAGGGTGATAAAGCCTTATAGTCCAATTGTCTGGTTCATTGCGCTAAGCACCTCCTTTAAGGACCAAAAATCTAGAGTAAAGAGTGTTTGGATTTATCCCGAACACCCCCATACTTCCTACGTGGGGGCAGAAGCCGACGACTGGCCAACTCTTAGAATTAGTTTAAAAACAGCCACACAGGAGGTAAAAATTCAAATAACAAGCATTATTTTACATAACGACCTTGTTTCATATTACAACACGGGATAACATGCACATATTCATGGGCATATAATATCCTTGGCACATCGCTCCCCACAAGGCAGGATCCCTCCAGGACATTGTCATAATACAACTCGGGCTTGCGGTGCTCTTTCCCTTCGGACGGTCCTTCGGTCATCAGCTTCATGGCATCCATCTTTGCCAAGTGCACCTTGATGCGGGCAAAGGCCATTCGAGCACCTTCGATGCAGACCGACCGCTTGATGGCATCAAGCCGAGGGCAGACACTAACCAGCCGCTTCACGAGTCCGAAGAAGCTGCTGGGAATCGCTTCGGCAGGCCACAGCCGGATAATCAAATCCTTCAGGGCTAGTCCGGTCGCCCTATGCAGCTCGACCAGCTGCTTCAGCTAGTCGGTCAACGGTACTGGATATTCTGGCGCAAGATATTGCGACCAGAACAACTTCTCCATAGAGCTCCCCTCTTCGTCTCGGTAGAATTATGCGGCGTCAGACACGCTGCATGGCAGATCCGCAAACACCCCTGGAGAACTCCGAATCTGGGTCAGTAAACGAAATATTTCCTTCACATATTTGCTCTGCATAATAAAGGCCTTACCCGTCGCGATCTTTCTGGCCTCCTAGATTTCTTGGGAGGCGCCTTGGGCTTCAGCTCGGGCATCATGCACGGATTGATGAGCCTTGGTGAGTTCAGACTCTTTATCCGCTATACTCTGCTCCAAGGTCTCGCACTTCTTTATGGCTTCTTGGAGCTCTTGTTGAAGTTCAATGACCCGGGCCTCATGGTTTTCACGAGCAGCCTGCTCCTTGGCCGCCTTCTTTTCGGCCTCGGCTACCGCCTTCTTAAGAGCCTCGACTTCGGTCGCTGCTCCTACTACATATCATGAGATTTTTTTAGTCAAAATAAATTATCCATTTGTATTTGAATACAAATAAAGTTATCCCATACCTTGCTTATCTTACAATTGCTATTTACTTGGTTGAGCTCCTTTTCGGCCCGCTCCAGACTCTGCTTCAGTCCGGAGACCTACGCAGTATGAGAGGTAGCAGACAATAACGATGCCTGCTGTGTTTCCTAGTTAGTCTCCTGTGAAATATATTTGATCCTCTGTCCGATTTTATTTTCGAACACCGAACAGTGTATCAGGGGCTACTATCTATATCGTGACATTCTTTTAACTACATTACTTACCTCAAAGCCTGTTAGAAGGCTGGTGCAGGCGTCGGTCAGCCCGCTTTTGGCGGACTGGATCTTCTCAATCACCACACCCATAAGGGTACGGTGTTCTTCAACAATGGAAGTGCTTCGCAGCGCAGCCAACAGAGTATACGGCACCTCGGGGTGGACCGAGGTCACCGGCGGAATGGGAGCACCACCTTCTATTGAAGGAGGTTGCTGGCCCGATTCTAGAGCCGAATTGGTCCCTGGAATTGTCTCTGGCTGGGGCCGAATTCAGGACGGCCCCCGCCGTCGGCATCCATGGGGGTCTACTCCCCCCTGTGTCCGGCTGTCGAGGTTTGACCCTCCGGCGCCGCCTCGATCGTCTCCTGAGCTCTGCCCTGTCCTGGGCCCCTTTGGGACGACACCTCGGTGTTGTCCACGCATTTTGGAGAGGAGGCCATTGGGAGGGTCTCACTGTCCATCGCATCTGGGTCCAGTGAATCTTCTGATGAAGATCGTTCCATGTTGGACCCGGCCGGCCTGCAGAATGCGTGACTCAATACATTAATGCTATGCAAAAGTGAGACTGGATATATGAATGTGTCCGAGTTTCTTTGTACTCACGATTTGGCTAGGGGCTTGACCCTGGGGTCCCACTCCGGGATGCTGTCGGTGGCTTTGGTGGATTCGTCTGGAAGGGAAGCTTTCCCCTTCTTAGACGTTTCGGCCTCCAAGCTTGTGGAGGTCATCGTCTTCTTTCTCCCCCTCACAGGGGGGACTGACTTTCCTCTTCTTCCTCCTCCTCTCCCTCGTCTTCTTTGGTGGAGGAGTGGACCTCGGTGTCTTCGGACACCACATCCGAAGTACCCTTGCGGCGGAGCCCGCCCCTGGTCTCCTTGGCCTCCTTCTTGGCCTTCTTCTTCGGCGCCTTGTAAGGCGCCGGGACCAGCATCTTCATTAGAAGTGGGCCGGCTTGTTCTTCAGGCAGCGGGGCCGGACAGTAGATCCGCTCTGCCTTCTTCGTCCAGACCTGGGAGAATCATTAGGGAAATATTAGGTGTTTTCCCCGAAGTATATAAATAAAGGATACACCTTGGAAACATATAAAGACTTACCGAACTTGCGGGGCGGGACAATTTGTGCCCGCGATCCTCGGCAATGTCCGGTCACGACTTGCTGGGCTTGAATAGCACCCTCCAGATGTCTTCGTGCGTCATGCCGAAGAACTCCAGCAAGGTTTGGTGTTTGGCCGGATCAAACTCCCATAGATTGCAAGTCCGGTGTTGGCATGGAAGGATCCGGCGAACTAGCATCACCTGGACCACATCGACAAGTTTGATATTCTTTTCCTCCATGCTCTTGATACGTGCTTGGAGCATCGTCAGCTCATCTGACGAAGACCAGTCTAGGCCCTTTTCAGGCCAGGACGTGAGCCGCAGTGGGGCTCTGGATCGGAATTCAGGGGCTGTGGCCCATTTGGTGTCGCGTGGCTCGGTGACATAGAACCACTGTTGTTGCCAACCTTTGACGGATTCGTTGAATGTACCTGATGGCCATGTGACGTTGGGCATCTTGCTCACCATGGCGCCTCCGCACTCAGCGTGTTCTTCGCCTACCACCTTTGGCTTCACGTTGAAAATCTTTAGCCACAGTCCAAAGTGTGGAGGGATGCGGAGGAAGGCCTCGCACACGACAATGAATGTCGAGATGTTGAGGAAGGAATTGGGGGATAGGTCATGGAAATCAATACCGTAATAATACATAAGGCCGCGAACAAATGGGTGGAGGGGAAAGCCCAGCTTGCGGACGAAGTGAATGAGAATACAACTCTCTCGCGGGTTTTCGGAGTAGGGATGATCTGTCCCGCCGCCGAAAGATGGCGCGCGATCTTCTTGGCCTGGTATCCGGCCTCCCGAAGTTTCTTGATATCCTTCTCCTGGACGGAGGAGGCCATCCACTTGCCTTGCGCTCCGGATCCAAACATGGTTGGAGTGCTTTTTGGGGCAGAAGAGGTGGGTGTTTGGGCGCTGGAGCTCGAGAATGAATGAGCATAGAAAGGAGAAGGCGTGGGTGAAGGAGGGGAATCCTTATCCCTTTATAAAGGCAGTAAAATCATGTGCCTCCCCACTTGCCCCAAAACTCGCTTATTCCCCAAGCGCCATGCAGATGGCGCGGTTGGGTTACCCATACCCGTATTGATGAGAATCCCGTGATAAGGGGACACGATCTCTGCTTCGACAACATGTGCCAGTGAAACCGTACCTCGAAATACGGAGTGACAGGCTAAGAAACGGTTCGAATAATAACCGGGTGGTAGCATGATGTCACGCTACAGAAAGTTGTCAGCTGATTGGACTCGTGGAATATTATACTCTCTAAGGTGGTATGCGGAATTTGTTTTGCAGAGCCAGACACGATTCTTGTGTTCAAGATCTACTTTGGAGTATTTGGAGAAGGAACCCGCTGTCGTTGTCAAAACCAGCAGATCTTGGGTAGGGAGTCCCAAGTTGTGCGTCTTAGGATCGATGGTAACATGAACATGTGATTTTAGCCAGCTTCGGGCTCTCTTGATGAGATAATACCCTACATGCTGCTTGATTGACTTTAATGAGTATAGGGGTTACAAGAGTTGATCTACCCCGAGATCATATGTTATGGTCTAAACCCTGGAGGTATGACGAGTAATGCCATAATGATCTTTCGACTAGCCTGGCCTCGGTTTATATAATGTACTAGAGGCCTAGGATAACAATAGTCCTAGCCGAGCACGCCGGTGGGGAGGAGTCCTTGTCTTGATCACCAAGTCTTGTAGAATCTTCCTTGTGTATACTTCGGCTATCCAGACTGGCCCATGAGTAAACGTCCATGGGGGTCCTCGGCCCAATCCAACTAATCGGGAGACGACGTGGTGAATACCCCATAGTCCAGGACACCGTTATTAGCCCCCTGAACCGGTCTTCAAGTTGGGGACGCTCCTCGATTCTTTCGAACTGTTCTTCGTCTTCGACCGTCAGTCTTGAAAACTGGTTCAACAAATCTTCTTATCTTCGATCTTGAGGATCACCGAAGTAAATCCGAAGAGTTTACACGTCGGGTATCCGAGGAGCCCCTTTAAGTTATCGGCCTTTATCAATGCCTAGTTATTTTTTACGCCACACCTCGGGTTTGAAGTTGTTCTCGGGTGGCGGTGTCCTCTTGCATCCGAGCTCCAACGCCGTACTGTATCCGAGCTCCAACGCCGGATTGTATCCGAGCTCCAACGTCAGACTGTATCCGAGGTGTCATAGACCACCTTGGCTTGAAGATGTTTAAAGGAAGTTAGCTGAGCTTAATGCCGGAAATGCCCTCTATGGAGCCAGCCACTGGCGCCCGAGCTTTATGCCGGACTGCTTCTGAGGTGGTGCACCACCTCTGACTGCGGGCTGATTTTTTGATTGGTGCAATTTATTCTCTGCCGAGATATATAGCCAGTAGCCCTCAAGGTGTGTGTGTGTCGGTCTAAAACCCAAGATGCACCTGAAGGAAAACATGAAACCGTTGATCCTAGTAGCCCCTGAGACTCAGGTCAATGCACGAAATCGGATTGAGGATCAACTCCTAGCTTAGCAGCATACATAGGAATAGAAACGCAGTGTAATATATTAGAGATAATAGTGATCGACGAACGGGCCCATGAGAGAGGGTCTTGAGAAGTTGCCGTGATATACCAACTTGATGCCGGAAAGGTACATATGATACCTATTGTTGTCCGAAGACGCGTTTGCGCATAGTTTGGTCAAGCCGAACACTGAGCACTTTGAATTTTCTGCATTGAATAGGCAATGCAGTAGCCCCCGGGACACTGGTCGGTGGCAACACCAGATCAGGGGATCGATGTGCCCCTTAAATATTTGTAAGTAATAAGCCCGAAGCCCAGTAGCCCCCGAGCCTTAATGCATGCACGGGTGGCCGAATTAAGGATCGATATCCATAGTATAATCACAAATTATGTGAATGACTCTATGTATCCAAGTACTTTACATCATTAATGCTCGGATCCACATTGTACAAAACTTTGTTGACCGACCATCGGCTTCAACCTCTTCGGCCAGTAGCTGAGGAGTGTTTTCCTACTTTATGAAGCCGCTATAAAGGCAAAGATTGATGGAAAACAAGGCAATCCGTCCATACGGTTTTATAAACAAAGGTACATAGAGAGATATGTTATATTACGTAACGTAAGAAACATCTTCCAAGGAAAATAGTCCCGCTATCGGTTCCTTTCTTTGGGTCGTCATGCTTATCATGATCATGAAACCTCACCTCTGGTCAATGTGGGAGGAAAATATTGAGGGTTTAGTTAGGGGAAAGTTCCCGAACTCTATGTTATTAATGAACCAAAAATTTTACTTCCGTCGTTTCCGACCAATGTGATCCTTTAAGATTGCTAGCTTTCGGCTTCACCCAGTCTGAGGTACTTACTCGGATGACCCGGTAGTAACAATCACAGAGGTGCTCCCTTTACCACCTAGCCGAACAATCGAGAACGTAGGGGTAAGCACAGGAGCCAGGCAACCCAGCTGGGCGAAAATCTTAAGTCAAATTGATGCATATTTATGGCTTTATAACGATGATTACGGAAGGCGACGCTTGTATATTAAATACAAATCCGATGATATGTTTATTTTGACTCCGTTGCGACCGTTTATCAGTTGAAAGTGACCCATCGTCGGCTTCTACCCCTTTGTAGATACTACGGAGGGTGTTTCCGCAATAACACGACAACCCTTAGCCAACGTCTCAGTGCCCGAAGGCGGTTGTGTTAGCCGGAACGAGGCAATTAGATATGCGGGCTTTTTAACTTTCACTTAGTCATAGGAGCTTTAAATTGGGCAGGCTAGCTACGAGCCCCCGGTTAGTGTTCGGCGACAGCCGAGGTCAAGCCGTAAACACTTCGGCCAATGTTATGAATGGCCCATCATTTATCATAGTCATCGGATTGCTGACCGGTTTATGCTTATTGTGACAGTCAGCTTTTGGATTTCTCCACCGAGGTGCTTAACCATGCGAGCAGGAAGCACAATCGCAGTGGTTCTCCCTTTGCACACGTAACCGAACAAACCGGAACATAGGAGGCAAGCACAGGAGCCGGGCAACCCAACTATTGAACGAAGACACAATTTGAAACCGATGCATATATAGCAATATCCGAGAATGTTTTTGCCGAATCCCTAAAGGTGTCCAGCGTTGCACCGCGAGACTTGTGCTGGAAACACACAAATAGTCTAGAAGTGCCATAAGCTTTGGAAAACCAAAAAATGTCAGTAAAAACTTGACATCCGAACAAGATCAAGTGTTCGGTGCCAATCCGAAAATTGGAAAAAAAATTGTGCTTCTGTCGTGCTTTAACATGACACATCCGATCTCAAGACTTCACGCGGGTCAGCCCTATGCAACGACCAAGAAGGAAACACATTTACTATAAAACAGTCCAAGTGACTTGGGTAAAAGAATTTTATGTATGATGATTGTATATACTGAAGTACACATATCACATCTGTGCTCACCCGAACTTTGAACGCGTCTTAACTGACCATCGGCTTCTCCCTCTTCGGTTAAGGACCAAAAAGTGTTATGTACCCCACCTGTCGAGAATATCGACGGTGTTTCCGATAACCAGGCAATCAGGCCATAAGGCTGTAACAGACAAAGCGCGCTCAGGGAACTTATGCTATATTACTAACAGAGTGTAAGAAGCATCTTCGAAGAAAATAGTACCTCCACCGATTTCTATCTTCGGTTGCTCATGTTTACTATGAGACTTGTGCAATAGATTTTTTGTACTCATGAGTTCCATTGTGTGCCGACCATGATTGAAAACAATAAGAGCGCTAGCTTTCGGCTTCACGCAGTCTGAGGTCCGAGCTCGGATGAACCGGTCGTGACAATCGCAGAGGTGCTCCCTTTACTCCCTAGCCGAACAATCGGGAATGTAGGGGTAAGCACAGGAGCAAGGCACCCCAGCTGGCAGAACACTTAAGTCAATATGGTGCATATTGTGGCATAATACACGAATAAGGAACAAAGCCATACAAGTATAATCATATGCAAGAGGGAAGGCTTCATAAAGGAAGCCCCCAAATAAATGAGGTATTTGAATTTGTGTGTCACAAACAAAGTTATGACAAGGAACTTTTGTCATAAACAACTTTTTGCCAAAAAAAGTATAATGCTTGGTCGAACCGGACAAAATTTAAAACCGAAAGTCTTTAAGAATGAGAGCAGCTTAGCTGGTTAATGTGCTCGGTGTTGATGACGCGATTCGGGCTTGTGGCGGGATGAAGACGCCCATTGACCTGTGACAGATCCGACAAGGTTCGCAGTCCACGGCATGGCCGAGGTCCCAGCCCCCAAGCCTGAGGTGTCCGAGCAAGGAGTTCGGCACTCCGGAGTAGTGACCGCGTAACGCAGTCAAAATCGATTACATGCACACTTAAAACAGTGTGGTCGATGAAATAATAATAATAATTATATATATATATATAATCCTTGCATAATTGATTTACACAAAAATAATTTGTTTAAAGAGATGTGGCCTGATGCCGAGGCCAATGTTGATGCAGGGCGTCGGCATGACGCAGTGAAGGCGTGACAAAGCCCGAATTCACAGGTCGGTCCGAGTTCCGGATACGGCGTTCGCCGAACTATGCACGGAAACTGACCGAACCACCATGCAACCGTCGTTAGTGCGGCCACCATTTGATAGACCTGTGTATAGATGATGGAACAAAGCAGACTAGTAATTCCTTGGGAAAAATAAATCCAAACAAGCAAAAATTCCTAGGATTAATAGCACCTGGTTTATTTGTTGTAGCGGTCCGAAGAAAGGTTACTCCCAAAATTGGGACTCGGTCCGCACACCCATTGCCTGATGGGTGATGAAGCGAAGGCATGGCAATGCTGGCAAAGGTTGGCTTGCCGAGGCAAAGCCCATGGTCTAGCTAATGTGATGAAGCTGGTCGGCCGGTGTAGGACCTTGAAGTATGTATAGAGGGGGGGGGGTGATTAGACTACTTGACCAATTAAAAACTTAACCTTTTCCCAATTTTAGAGTTTGGCAGATTTTAGCAATCTTTGGACAAGTCAAGCAATCATCACACAAATCAAGCAAGCATGCAAAGAGTATATAGGCAGCGGAAATTAAAGCATACAACTTGCAATAAAGTAAAGGGAAGGGTTTGGAGGATTCAAACGCAGTTGGAGACACGAATGTTTTTGGCGTGGTTCCGATAGGTGGTGCTATCGTACATCCACGTTGATGGAGACTTCAACCCACGAAGGGTAACGGCTGCGCGAGTCCACGGAGGGCTCCACCCAATAAGTGTCCACGAAGAAGCAACCTTGTCTATCCCACCATGGCCGTCGCCCACGAAGGACTTGCCTCACTAGCGGTAGATCTTCACGAAGTAGGCGATCTCCTTGCCCTTACAAACTCCTTGGTTCAACTCCACAATCTTGTTGGAGGCTCCCAAGTGACACCTAGCCAATCTAGGAGACACCACTCTCCAAGAAGTAACAAATGGTGCATTGATGATGAACTCCTTGCTCTTGTGTTTCAAATTATAGTCTCCCCAACACTCAACTCTCTCTCATAGGATTTGGATCTTGTGGAAAGAAGATTTGAGTGGAAAGCAACTTGGGGAAGGCTAGAGATCAAGATTCATATGGTAGGAATGGAATATCTTGGCCTCAACACATGAGTAGGTGGTTCTCTCTCAGAACTGGTAAGTTGGAAGTGTAGGTTTGTTCTGATGGCTCTCTCCACTAATGAAGAGGAAGTGGAGGGATATATATAGCCTCCACACAAAATCTAACCGTTACACACAATTTACCAATCTCGATGGGACCGAATCAACAAACTCGGTCAGACTGATTTAGTAAACCTAGTGACCATTAGGATTTTCGGTGGGACCGAAATGCAACTCGGTAGAACCGATATGGTTAGGGTTAGGGCATAACATAATCTCGGTGAGACCGATTACACAAACTCGGTGAGACCGATTTTGGTAATTAGCTAACCAGAGAGTTGGTCAGGTAAAATCGGTGGGACCGATTTGCTCTTTTCGGTGAGATCGAAATGTTACAAAAGGGAAACAGAGAGTTTACATTGCAATCTCGGTGGGACCGATCGCTCACTCCGGTTAGACCGAAACATTACGAAGAGAAACGGAGAGATTACAATCCCATCTCGGTGAGACCGAGATCCCTATCGGTGAGACCGATTTGCCTAGGGTTTGTGGTAGTGGCTATGACATTTGAACTCGGTGGCGCCGGATAGAAAGAATCAGTGTGACCGATTTTGGCTTTAGGTTTAGGTCAAATGTGGATGTGGGAAAGTAGTTGAGAGTATTTGGAGCATATCACTAAGCACATGAAGCAAGAGGCTCATTAAGCAACACCTCATCCCTCCTTGATAGTATTGGCTTTTCCTATAGACTCAATGTGATCTTGGATCACTGAAATATTAAATGTAGAGTCTTGAGCTTTTGAGCTTGAGCCAATCCTTTGTCCTAGATATTTTGAGGGATCCACTTTCATCATCCATGCCATGCCATTCATTGAGCTTCCTGAAATAATAGTCTTGGAATAGCATTAGCTCAATGAGCTATATGTTGTTATGAATTACCAAAACCACCTAGGGATAGTTGCACTTTCAATCTCCCCCTTTTTGGTAATTGATGACAACATAAAGATCAAAGCTTCGACAAATGATAATAAGATTGAAAAAACATCGTCGCTTTGAGAAGTATGTGATAAGCAATAGCTCCCCTTAAATTTGTGCATAGTTTAAGATTTGCTTTGGACTGCAAATGCACAATAAATTAGGCTCATGGGTTACTCTTCCATGTCACATACATCTTGGTGGAGCGCTCAAAATAATAAAGATTGAATACATGCACTCATCACCAAGCAAAGTGAATGATCATATAAGGATAGGTAAGATAATATCATCAAACATGCATAAGTGTAGCTTATGATCAAACACATGATCATCAATGTCTCACAGGTAATTGCATAGTATCTCAAGCAATCAAAAAAGCAAACAAGTTTAACAAAGAAGACAAGAGAGAACAAAAAAACAGCAAATCTCTCTCTCTCGAAGCCTATGATCTGTACATTTTTCTCCCCCTTTGGCAACAAGTTACCAAAAAGTTCATAGAAAATGCATAGTGCTAGATCGTCCCTCGGGCTTGGTCTTCAGGTGGTGGTGGTGTAGAGATGGCTCCTTGGACAAAGGCTTCAGTCGATGTAGATGGAGCTGGGGGAGTTGGTGCTGGAGCTGGTTGTACTGGAGCTGTAGGAGCTGTAGCTGGTGCAGATGATGTGGCTCTTGTGTCTGTCACAGGCACTGTAGCTGACCTCTGAGCTCTAGGCACTCTGGCAAATGCATCCGTGGTTGTCTTGCCCTTCCTCTCCTGCATGTCATCCTGAAGCTGTTCCACAACAGACTGAATCTCCGTTACTTTGACATCAAGATCATAGATTTTTTGTTCCATGATCCTTTCCAGGCTCTCCTGGTTTTGAGTTAGGGTGGCCAACCCCTTCTCAATCCTTAGTGGTGATGCTATCAAGTAACCAAGCTGCTCCTACTTGTTCTTCAAGAAATACTCAGATGCCTCCTCTTGAGTTGGCATCTTGGCAGCCTTCTCTTTCCTTGCTTTCTCCTTCTTTGCTTGAGCTTGCACTGATGATGGTTCATCCTCATTCATGACAACTTGATTGTCCTCAAAGTATGGATAGAGAGCAAAATGTTCTTTATCCAACTGATATTTTCCTGTGCCCATCTTTGAGTTAATCAACTCCTGAATCTGTGGGGCATATCCACAACTTCTCTTCTGGTCTGCTGCAGTCCTCTTGATAGTTTCAACCATAAGGCTCATGACCTTGAATTTCTGGGGCACATCAAATACATGTAGCAAGTTTATTGCATGCCCTCGAATCATGTTGTGATCACCTGATTTGGGCAAAAGAGTGTGCCTTAGGATCTGGTTGATCGTAGGCAGCCCTGACAGAAGAAAATGAACTGATGCAAACTTCAAAATCTCAAGTGCTTAATCAGGGATCTCCTTGTACATATGTGACATTGAGTTATGATCCATTTTCTTCTTGGCATAAATGTCCAAGTCATCTTCTGTAACGCCCCGGATTCGATGCGCCAGGTGTTTGCCAGTTATTCGCCGTCGTTGCCATGTCATTTGCTTGTGTGTTGCATATTGCCATGTCATCATGTGCATCTCATTTTGCATATGTGTTCGTCTCATGCATCCGAGCATTTTCCCCGTTGTCCGTTTTGCAATCCAGCACTCCTATGTCCTCTGGCGTTCCCCTTTTGTCTCTCGTTGTGAGCGGGTGTTAAACGTTCTCGGAATGGACCGACTCTTGCCAAGTGGCCTTGGTATAGCACCGGTAGACCGCCTGTCAAGTTTCATGCCATTTGGAGGTCGTTTGGTACTCCAACGGTTAACCGGGTAACCGTAAAGCCCCTTTCTCTTTGTAGCCCAACACCCCTTCCAAAGTGGCCCAAAACCCATCCAAACCCACTCCATGCTCTCGGTCGTTCGATCACGATCGCATGGCCGAAAACCGCTCCTCATTTGGACTCTCCTAGCACCCTATGCCTATATAAATGTCCTCCCCGTCCATTTTCGCAGAACGAAACCCTAGCCCCGCTCTCCTCGCGCGCCGGACATGTCCAGCCTCCACGTCGACCGAGCCAATCAGAGGCCGCCACATTACCCCGCCGCCGCTCCCCTCCACTCGTGTCCTGCCACGTGGCGCCTCCCACGCTTTCTCTCTCCTCCCCGCGCCGCCGCGGCCCTGCGGGCCCACGGCCGGCCCGCCCGGCCCGACCACGCGCCCGGCCGCCTCCCGCGCCGGCCCGGCCGTGCCGCCGCCCGGCCCGGCCGCCTTCCGCCGCTGCTCTGGCAGGAGCTCGCTGGAGCCCGAGCTCCTCCCGCCTCTGGCACCTCGCCCCGCCGCCGTCCCAGCCTCCCTGCCGCGCCCGCGCCCGCGCCCCGAGCGCCCGGCCCCGTGCGCGCCGTCCCTGGCCGGCCCTTCGCCAGCCCCGCCGCCGGCTCCCGTGGACCGCGCCACCCCGCAGCGGTCCCGCGCACCGCCCTGTCGCCGCTGGAGCCAGGCCTCCCGCGCCCCGAGCTGCGCCGTCGCGCCTCCCCGGCCTCGCCCCGACAAGATCCGGCCGGATCCCGGCCTCCCCGAGTGCCTCCGGCCACCTCCTCCCCGAACTCTGGCGAACCTCGTGAAATGCGCCCTGGATCCAGATCTAAACGAAGGTTGACCCCCGAAATCCCTAAGTCCCAGATTTTTGACATAATCATGCCATGTTCATCGCATCGTATCTCTGCATCCGTAGATCCGTTTTGTCCGTGTAATATGTCAAATTGTTCGCCTCGACAAGTACTTCATTTCATTCCATTGCATCATATTCATTTGAGCTCATCTTGATGCCTGAATCATCGTTGCAAGAGTGCTTCATAATGTTGTCTGCTGTCTGTTAACAGAACATGCTCATTTGTCATTTTTGCCATGATTGATGTGTGCATCCTATGAGGTTGATGTCTACATGTGTTTTGAACTATGCCATGCCATCTTCACAGATGTGCTTACTATGTATTTTTTTTGATCAATGTGGTGACTAGCACAAGCATGCAAACTAGGCATCGTGATGTTGCTGATTTTAGTCCCTGTTCTGCTGTTATTTTGATGCCATGTAAACTTGATGCTACAGAGAGACCCATGCATATTTTGGGATACTTCAGTAAGGGTGTTTTGAATATATGGTTGTTATCTATCCATTCATGCCCTTTATTGCAATTATGGAGTAGTCTAGCATGTCATTTTCGTGCTCTACTTTTGCTTCAAAATGTTTCCTGGCAGATTGTTTACATGTTATTCAATTTTGCCAAGGTTGTTGTAGTTGATCCTCGCATGCTATAAACTTGTTCTTGCCTTGGTTTGTTTCACAAACATGTCTTGTTGATGATGCTATGCTTATCTTGTCATGCAATGACTTGTGGTAAGTGAATCGAGCTTGTTAAGTAGTGCACTTGATGTTGCTGTTTTGCTAGGCTGAATCTGTTATTTCATGATGCTATGTAAACCTGCTTCTACAAATCATTTTATGCATAATCTGGAGATGATCACTAAATATGTTTTGTTCTACATGTCATACTATAACCATCCATGCCCCTGGTTGCATTTATAGCTTGCTGTAGCTTGTTGTAATCTTGCTCCAAAGTTGCTTGATAATGTTGCTGTCAGCCTGCTAACATTAAGTTCAGTTGTTTCCATGATTGTTGCTAGTGATCCATGCACCATATGAACTTTCTCTTGCCATGAATAGCTTCATAAATATGTCTTCTTACTGTTGGTTTCCTTGCAATGCCATGTTTTGCTCTGTAGTGAGTTGCACAAGCTCACCAACATGCCTTCATAATTCTGTTTCTGCCATGTATGAATCTGTAATATAACTTGCCATGTTTACATGGGTGCCATCATATTTTCTGATCCTTTTTGACTTATGGTCAGTAAAGGACTTTTGATCTATGCATTTAGTAGGTTCATGCCATGCCTTTGTTTGCCATGATAAGTTCCTGTAGCATGTTGTTTGATAGCTCCAAACATTGCAACCTGATGTTATTTTCTGCAAAGTCTGAATTGTCATTACTTGCAATCTTGCCACGTGTGTTTGAGCATGTTCTAGTGATTTTTGGAGATAGCTCAGTGTTCATGTTTTGTTATGCTTTACCTGTACATCATGCCCATGCCTTTTGCTTTCTTGTTGTGGTGCTGTAGCATATTGTTTTGATGCTTGCAATATGCCTAGTTGCTGTTTTGGACAGATTGTTGCTATAACTTGTATAGTCTGTGTGTTGAACCGTTGCTCCGTTTTGAGTGTGCTATATATGAAACTTGCTTAGAAACACATGTAGTTTCATATTATCATGTTGCATCCTTGTTTGAGGTGTTTGCTTGATGTTCGAATGTATTTTGCATCAATGCCATGTTTAACTTGTCTGGCTCATATCTTCTATGCCGTAGCTCCGAACTAAATGAACTTTATATGTAACTTGACTAGAATATCGTGTAGATCTTCTTTGTGCATCTTAACTTGCTGTTTAACAACTTGAACATAAGTTGTATTCAGATCTGGACCAATTTAGAAATTTGCATATGAGGACTTACCGGATTTGTTATATGTTGTTCCCAGCCTCATTTAAACTTGCCTTGATGTGTTGCTCTTGTTTGCATCATCTCTTGCCATGAGTAGATTCATGTAGCTTTGTCATGCATCATGCTTGTTGTGCATCATGTCACGTTCATGTGTGGTGTGTTTACCATGTTGTGTGCTTCTTTTCGATAGTTCCTGTTTCGTTGCGATCGTGAGGATTCATTCGTCTACGCTTGGTTCGGCTTCATCCGTTCGTCTTCTTCATGGACTCGTTCTTCTTCCTTGCGGGATTTCAGGCAAGATGACCGCTACCCTGGATCTCACTACTATCATTGCTATTCTAGTTGCTTCGTTCTATCGCTTTGCTGCGCTACCTATCACCTGTTTATCAAGCCTCCCATATTGCCATGAACCTCTAACCTTTGATACCTTTCCTATGCAAACCGCTGCTTGGCTATGTTACCGCTTTGCTCAGCCCTCTTATAGCGTTGCTAGTTGCAGGTGAAGTTGAAGATTGCTCCATGGTGGACATGATTTGTTGGGATATCACAATATCTCTTATATTATTAATGCATCTATATACTTGGTAAAGGGTGGAAGACTCGGCCTTTCGCCTGGTGTTTTGTTCCACTCTTGCCACCCTAGTTTCCGTCATACCGGTGTTATGTTCCCGGATTTTGCGTTCCTTACGCGGTCGGGTGATTTATGGGACCCCCTTGACAGTTCACTTTGAATAAAACTCCTCCAGCAAGGCCCAACCTTGGTTTTACCATTTTCCTCACCACCACCTATACCCTTTCCCTTGGGTCGGCCAACCCAAGGGTCATCTTTATTTTAGCCCCCCCCCCGGGCCAGTGCTTGTCTAAGTGCTGGTCCGAACTGAGCTGCCTGCGGGGCCACCTCGGGGCAACTTGAGGGTTGGTTTTACTCGTAGCTAGTCTCATCCGGTGTTGCCTTGAGAACGAGATATGTGCAGCTCCTATCGGGATTGTCGGTGCATCGGGCGGTCTTGCTGGTCTTGTTTTACCATTGTCGAAATGTCTTGTAAACCGGGATTCCGAGTCTGATCGGGTCTTCCTGGGAGAAGGTATATCCTTCGTTGATCGCGAGAGCTTATCATGGGCTAAGTTGGGACACCCCTGCAGGGTATAATCTTTCGAAAGCCATGCCTGCGGTTATAGGTAGATGGGAATTTGTTAATGTCCGGTTGTAGATAACTTGACACCAGATCCGAATTAAAACGCATCAACCATGTGTGTAGCCGTGATGGTCTCTTCTCAGCGGAGTCCGGGAAGTGAACACGGTTTCTGGGTTATGCTTGACGTAAGTAGGAGTTCAGGATCACTTCTTGATCATTACTAGTTGACGACCGTTCCGCTTGCTCTCTTCTCGCTCTTATTTGCGTATGTTAGCCACCATATATGCTAAGTCGCTGCTGCAGCCTCACCACTTTACCCCATCCTTTCCCTTTAAGCTTTGCTAGTCTTGATACCCATGGTAATGGGATTGCTGAGTCCTCGTGGCTCACAGATTACTACAACAACAGTTGCAGGTACAGGTTATGCGATGATCATGACGCGAGAGCGATGCTTGCTTGCGTTGAGTTCTTCTTCTGCTTCTTCTTCGATCAGGGAATAAGTTCCAGGTCGGCAGTCTGGGCTAGCAGGGTGGATGTCGTTTGAGTTTCTGTTTGTGTTTCATCCGTAGCCGGATGATGCTCTTATGTTTTGTGATGTTGTATTTGTGGGGCATTGTATGCCTCTTGTATGTATCCCCATCTATTATGTAATGTTGATGTAATGATATCCACCTTGCAAAAGCATTTCAATATGCGGGTCTATCCTTGGTGGGACCTTCGAGTTCCTTTTGGATAGGGTCGCATATTGGGCGTGACAAGTTGGTATTAGAGCCTCGACCGACCTTAGGAGCCCCCTTGATTGATCGTGTAGTTTGGCCGTTGTTGAGTCTAGAAGAAAACTGTTTTCAAAGTCTAGTTATATCGGAGAGTAGGAATTCTTTTTACTCCTTAGTCCCTTCGTCGCTCTGGTGAGGAATCTTGACGTAAGTGTTTTGAATTACTCCTCTTCCCATTCAAAATTTTCTTTAGGATCACGCAGTTGGTTTTCCGATCGTTGGTTCTCATCTCTTTTCATCCGGTGCATTTCTCGTCAAGTTGACTCGAGCCTCTTCATCTTTGAGTTAAATCCTAAGTTGTTTTCTTTCCCACCCGTCTTCTACTCGGAACCAGAGTCCGTAATCGAGTATTCATCCTACTCGTGCGAAGCTTTTGCATTCTTTCAACTGGTGTCTTCTCTTCAAGTTATTCTTCGGTTTCCCCTTCCAAGTTTTTTGTTTTCCTGCCCTCCCACCCTCTTCTTCCCGGAGCCTCAGTCTCTTTCGAGCATCAATTTTCATTCGTATGGAGGTTTTTTAGTCTTCCCTCAATCATTTCAATCGGTGAATTCTCGTCTAGGTGGACATTCTTCATCTCTTCTCCGGTGGACTCAATTCATGTTTTTCGGGTTGATCATATTTTTTCACTCAGCTCAAGTGCCTTCCCTGCTCGTTTGCCCCTCGCCAGTTATCCTTCCGGAGTGCTCAAGACATATCAGGAGATTCGTCTGTGTTCCAATTAATTCGAGGTTGTCACCTCATTCAAATATTTCAATTGTTCCGGTGCATCATCTATCTGTTCAACATCCCTTTCCAACGGTGTATCTTTTGAGTGGGCCCTAACCCACAGGTCTTTTCCCAGGATCTTACCTGACTCTTCTAATTCCCTCGGAGTTATACTCAATTCTTTTCAAGTGTGACGTAAGAATGGATTCCATCGGTCATATGCCTTCTCCGAGACCGATTTCAAATCATTTCATTGTTGGCTCAACCTCTCTGCTTTTCATTCTACCGGAGTATCTCAGTAATTTTGGTGGTGTTTCTCATCATCCTTCTCAGCGTTTGAAGATCGAAGAAGAGTCTTTCCTCTAAATCTTGCCCGTTCTCCCGAAGATTCATGTTATCCTCTCAATTTATTCCATTTGTCAGATATTCCTTTTTCTCGACCATCTGGAGTATGTCAGAAGTTGTTTTCCCATTTCTTTTCACCGGAGGCCATCATTTCAGCTATCGTTCTCTAATTATCCCGGTGCTTCATTCAAGTGCTTTTAATCAGCTTGTTATCTCTTTGTTCTGTTGCATCTAAATCCCCTCGAGCTTATTGGTAATTCTAATCCTTCCCGATGTTTCATTCTCTGCCGTCAGTCATTTCCGAATTCTTACGGTGGTTCCTTCAAGATTCTTTTCCTTGATTATCATTCAATCCATTCGTTTCTTCCCAATCCTACCGGTGGTTCATGAAGACCTTTCTCAAGTTTTGCGCCATTTTCCCCTTAATCCTTTTCAAGAAGAATAAGAAGTATGCCAAATCCACTGCTTGTCATCAATTTAATTTGATGAAGGATAAGCATACAATAAATCTTATTCTTATTTCATCCAAGTGAGTAATCTTTTCCTTCAGAGTTTGTTCTTGATGAATAAATTCTAGTTCCAAGTGTTTTCATCTTTTCTTTTTCGGAGTTCAAATTTCCTTGGCCTTTTCATCGGAACCTCTATCTAAATCATCGCAAGGCTCATCTTATTCTTCCATCCTTGAATTCTATGTCATCATCCTTTTGTCACCGGAGTTCTTCATGGTGGTTCTTCATGACTTATTTCATTCTTCAAGTTTTCATCAAGATTTAGTTGCTGGAGTTCAAGTATCTTTTCTTCTCGTGTCTCGAAGTGCAATTAATTCTCTGTATTCTTTTGAAGCGGAGTTTTGCATTCCTTCGTTCTTCTCAGCTATCCAATCATTTCCGTTTGCGGCTAGTTATCACCTCATAATTTCTAAGATGTTATCCATAAGTCCATGACAAGCTTATTCTTTTTGTTGTTGAATTTTATCAACAACTCCATTCAATCTTTTCTTCTAAGGTTGCTTTCTATTTCATTTGTGGCACAAGTTGTCATTTTCTTCTCCATTCTTTTCAGTCAACTCTTTCAATTCTTCCGGAGGTTTTGTGTCATGTCTTCATCAAGTATCATTCCATCCTCTCTAGTTCTTGTTCTATTCTTTCCATTTTCAGCCGGAGTGCTGCCTAAATTCTTCCATTCTTATTTATTTCCTATCTTGTTCTAACCGGAGTGCTTTCATAGTCTATCTGATTCCGTGAACTTTTGATTCTCGTCATTCTCGTCGTTCCTCTCTTCTTCTCGAGTGCTCTCGATTCTTTGCTTCTTCTCTTGAGTTCTTGTTTCACCTCATCCCTTTTCCCTTCCGTCTCGGTCCTAAGATCTCGGGACAAGATCTCTTGTTAGTGGAGGAGTGTTGTAACGCCCCGGATTCGATGCGCCAGGTGTTTGCTAGTTATTCATCATTGTTGCCATGTCATTTTCTTGTGTGTTGCATATTGCCATGTCATCATGTGCATCTCATTTTGCATACATGTTCATCTCATGCATCCGAGCATTTTCCCGTTGTCCGTTTTGCAATCCGGCACTCCTATGTCCTCCGGCGTTCCCCTTTTGTCTCTCATTGTGAGCGGGTGTTAAACGTTCTCGGAATGGACCGAGTCTTGCCAAGCGGCCTTGGTATAGCACTGGTAGACCGCTTGTCAAGTTTCGTGCCATTTGGAGGTCGTTTGGTACTCCAACAGTTAACCGGGTAACCGTAAAGCCCCTTTCTCTTTGCAGCCCAACACCCCTTCCAAAGTGGCCCAAAACCCATCCAAACCCCCTCCATGCTCTCGGTCGTTCGATCATGATCGCGTGGCCGGAAACCGCTCCTCATTTGGACTCTCCTAGCTTCCTATGCCTATATAAATGTCCTCCCCGTCCATTTTCGCAAACGAAACCCTAGCCCCGCTCTCCTCGCGCATCGGACATGTCCAGCCCCGCCGGACATGTCCAACCTCCACGTCGCCCGAGCCAATCAGAGGCCGCCACGTCACCCCGACGCCGCTCCCCTCCACTCGCGTCCTGCCACGTGGCGCCTCCCGCGCTTTCTCTCTCCTCCCGCGCCGCCGCCGCCCTGCGGGCCCACGGCCGGCCCGCCCGGCCCGACCGCGCACCCCGTCGCCTCCCGCGCCGGCCCGGCCGCACCGCCGCCCGGCCCGGCCGCCTTCCGCCGCCGCTCCGGCAGGAGCTCGCCAGAGCCCGAGCTCCTCCCGCTTCCGGCACCTCGCCCCGCCGCCGTCCCAGCCTCCCTGCCGCGCCCGCGCCCGCGCCCCGAGCGCCCGGCCCCGTGTGCGCCGTCCCCGGCCGGCCCTTCGTCAGCCCCGCCGCCGGCTCCCGTGGATCGTGCCGTCCCGCAGCGGTCCCGCATGCCGCCCTGTCGCCACCGGAGCCAGGCCTCCCGCGCCCCGAGCTGCGCCGCCGCGCCTCCCCGGCCTCGCCCCGACCGGATCCGGCCGGATCCCGGCCTCCCCGAGTGCCTCCGGCCACCTCCTCCCCGAACTCCGGCGAACCTCGTGAAACGCGCCCTGGATCCAGATCTCAACGAAGGTTGACCCCCGAAATCCCTAAGTCCCAGATTTTTGACATAATCATGCCATGTTCAACGCATCGTATCTCTGCATCCGTAGATCCGTTTTGTGCATGTAATATGTCAAATTGTTCGCCTCGACGAGTACTTCATTTCATTCCATCGCATCATATTCATTTGAGCTCATCTTGATGCCTGAATCATCGTTGCAAGAGTGCTTCATAATGTTGTCTGCTGTTTGTTAACAGAACATGCTCATTTATCATTTTGCCATGATTGATGTGTGCATCCTATGAGGTTGATGTCTACATGTGTTTTGAACTATGCTATGCCATCTTTACAGAGGTGATTACCATGTATTTTTGTGATCAATGTGGTGACTAGCAAAAGCATGCAAACTAGGCATCGTGATGTTGCCGATTTTAGTCCCTGTTCTGTTGTTATTTTGATGCCATGTAAACTTGATGCTACAGAGAGATCCATGCATATTTTGGGATACTTCAGTAAAGGTGTTTTGAACGTATGGTTTTTATCTATCCATTCATGCCCTTGATTGCAATTATGGAGTAGTCTAGCATGTCATTTTCGTGCTCTACTTTTGCTTCAAAATGTTTCCTGGAAGATTGTTTACATGTTATTCAATTTTGCCAAGGTTGTTGTAGTTGATCCTTGCATGCTATGAACTTGTTCTTGCCTTGGTTTGTTCCACAAACATGTCTTCTTGATGATGCTATGGTTATCTTGTCATGCAATGACTTGTGGTGAGTGAATCGAGCTTGTTAAGTAGTGAGCTTGATGTTGTTGTTTTGCTAGGCTGAATCTGTTATTTCGTGATGCTATGTAAACCTGCTTCTACAAATCATTCTATGCATAATCTGGAGATGATCACTAAATATGTTTTGTTCTACATGTCATACTATAACCATCCATGCCCCTGGTTGCATTTATAGCTTGCTGTAGCTTGTTGTAATCTTGCTCCAAAGTTGCTTGATAATGTTGCTGTCAGCCTGTTAACATTAAGTTCAGTTGTTTCCATGATTGTTGCTAGTGATCCATGCACCCTATGAACTTGCTCTTGCCAATACTAGCTTCATAAATATGTCTTCTTACTGTTGGTTGCCTTGCCATGCCATGTTTTGCTCTGTAGTGAGTTGCACAAGCTCACCAACATGCCTTCATAATTCTGTTTCTGCCATGTATGAATCTGTAATATAACTTGCCATGTTTACATGGGTGCCATCATATTTTCTGATCCTTTTTGACTTATGGTCAGTAAAGGACTTTTGATCTATGCATTTAGTAGGTTCATGTCATGCCTTTGTTTGCCATGATAAGTTCCTGTAGCATGTTGTTTGATAGCTCTAAACATTGCAACCTGATGTTATTTTCTGCAAAGTCTGAATTGTCATTACTTGCAATCTTGCCACGTGTGTTTGAGCATGTTCTAGTGATTTTTGGAGATAGCTCAGTGTTCATGTTTTGTTATGCTTTACCTGTAAATCATGCCCATGCCTTTTGCTTTCTTGTTGTGGTGCTGTAGCATGTTGTTTTGATGCTTGCAATATGCCTAGTTGCTGTTTTGGACAGATTGTTGCTATAACTTGTATAGAGTGTGTGTGTTGAACCGTTGCTCCGTTTTGAGTGTGCTATATATGAAACTTGCTTAGAATCACATGTAGTTTCATATTATCATGTTGCATCCTTGTTTGAGGTGTTTGCTTGATGTTTGAATGCATTTTGCATCAATGCCATGTTTAACTTGTCTGGCTCATATCTTCTATGCCGTAGCTCCGAACTAAATGAACTTTATATGTAACTTGACTAGAATCTCGTGTAGATCTTCTTTGTGCATCTTAACTTGCTGTTTAACAACTTGAACATAAGTTGTATTCAGATCTGGACCAATTTCGAAATTTGCATATGAGGACTTACCGGATTTGTTATATGTTGTTCCCAGCCTCATTTAAACTTGCCTTGATGTGTTGCTTTTGTTTGCATCATCTCTTGCCATGAGTAGCTTCATGTAGCTTTGTCATGCATCATGCTTGATGTGCATCATGGCATGTTCATGTGTGGTGTGTTTACCTTGTTGTGTGCTTCTTTTCGATAGTTCATGTTTCGTTGCGATCGTGAGGATTCGTTCGTCTACGCTTGGTTCGACTTCATCCGTTCGTCTTCTTCAGGGACTCGTTCTTCTTCCTTGGAGGATTTCAGGCAAGATGACCGCTACCCTGGATCTCACTACTATCATTGCTATGCTAGTTGCTTCGTTCTATCGCTTTGCTGCGCTACCTATCACCTGTTTATCAAGCCTCCCATATTGCCATGAACCTCTAACCTTTGATACCTTTCCTATGCATACCGTTGCTTGGCTATGTTACCGCTTTGCTCAGCCCTCTTATAGCGTTGCTAGTTGCAGGTGAAGTTGAAGATTGCTCCATGGTGGACAGGATTTGTTGGGATATCACAATATCTCTTATATTATTAATGCATCTATATACTTGGTAAAGGGTGGAAGACTTGGCCTTTTGCCTGGTGTTTTGTTCCACTCTTGCCGCCCTAGTTTCTATCATACCGGTGTTACGTTCCCGGATTTTGCGTTCCTTACGCGGTCGGGTGATTTATGGGACCCCCTTGACAGTTCGCTTTGAATAAACTCCTCCAGCAAGGCCCAACCTTGGTTTTACCATTTGCCTCACCACCACCTATACCCTTTCCCTTGGGTCGGCCAACCCGAGGGTCATCTTTATTTTAGCCCCCCCCCCGGGCCAGTGCTTGTCTAAGTGTTGGTCCGAACTGAGCTGCCTGCGGGGCCACCTCGGGGCAACTTGAGGGTTGGTTTTACTTGTAGCTAGTCTCATCCGGTGTTGCCCTGAGAACGAGATATGTGCAGCTCCTATCGGGATTGTCGGCGCTTGGGGCGGTCTTGCTGGTCTTGTTTTACCATTGTCGAAATGTCTTGTAAACCGGGATTCTGAGTCTGATCGGGTCTTCCTGGGAGAAGGTATATCCTTCGTTGATCGCGAGAGCTTATCATGGGCTAAGTTGGGACACCCCTGTAGGGTATAATCTTTCAAAAGCCGTGCCTACGGTTATAGGCAGATGGGAATTTGTTAATGTCCGGTTGTCGATAACTTGACACCAGATCCGAATTAAAACGCATCAACCGTGTGTGTAGCCGTGATGGTCTCTTCTCGGCGGAGTCCGGGAAGTGAACACGGTTTCTGGGTTATGCTTGACGTAAGTAGGAGTTCAGGATCACTTCTTGATCATTACTAGTTGACGACCATTCCGCTTGCTCTCTTCTCGCTCTTATTTGCATATGTTAGCCACCATATATGCTTAGTCGCTGCTGCAGCCTCACCACTTTACCCCATCCTTTCCCTTTAAGCTTTGCTAGTCTTGATACCCATGGTAATGGGATTGCTGAGTCCTCGTGGCTCACAGATTACTAGAACAACAGTTGCAGGTATAGGTTATGCGATGATCATGACGCGAGAGTGATGCTTGCTTGCGTTGAGTTCTTCTTCTGCTTCTTCTTCGATCAGGGAATAGGTTCCAGGTCGGCAGTTTGGGCTAGCAGGGTGGATGTCGTTTGAGTTTCTGTTTGTGTTTCATCCGTAGCCGGATGATGCTTTTATATTTTGTGATGTTGTATTTGTGGGGCATTGTATGCCTCTTGTATGTATCCCCATCTATTATGTAATGTTGATGTAATGATATCTACCTTGCAAAAGCGTTTCAATATGTAGGTATATCCTTGGTGGGACCTTCGTGTTCCTTTTGGATAGGGTCGCATATTGGGCGTGACATCTTCACTCTCCTTTGGGGCATTTATCAGACTTGCCCATTCCTCAATGGTTGACTGGTATCTCGTTCCTTCAGACATCCATACTATCCTGCCATCTGGATAGAAGTGTGCTGTGGAGTAGAATTGCATAATGAGTTCATCATTCCAGTTGGTGAGCTTATGCCCAACAAAATTTGCAACTCCACAAGCAATGAAACTGTCTTGCACTCCAGGATAGGGTTCCTCATTTTCCTTCATGTAGGTCCAGTCGACCCACCTCATATCACACACTATGGGCTTCTTGTCCAACAAGATTGTCTCATAGAAGTCCTGCTGCTCCTTGGTGTGGAACCTATAATCTACAACAATCCTTCTCCTGGTGGCATATGGATCTGATTCTCTCCATAGCCTCAACCCTGAGTCTCTCCTGATCTTCATGTTCTCAGCCACAGGATGAGCATCATTGTGGTATGGGATCTTGGGTTTGAGCTTCCTTAAGATCTGCCCATCTTCATCTTCCTCAGTAGCAACCTCAGGCATTGGGGCCTTGTTCTTCTCAGCTGCTGGTATACTCCTGGTATTTCCCTTTGGTGCAATCTTGGGCTTGGAGGCAGCTTTGGGTGCTTCTTTGGGCTTTGATGTTGCAGCCCCTGACTTTATAGCATCACCCATCAGCTTTTGTGCCTTGAATGATGGTTCATCAACCTCTTCTCCCTCTTCCATCATGGAAGGTTGCCCAACAACTCTGGCCATGGTCTTCTTGACCCTTTCCTTCCTTTTCTTTCCTTCTGCAGCTGGCTCTTTGGGATCAGGCTTTTCAGATACTTGAGTTGATCCTCTGGCTTTGGACATTGGCTGTCTTCCTGCTGGCCTTTTGATCTTCATGCCTGGCTTTACTGCAGTTGAGCTGAGCACCTTCTTGAATACTACCTTCTTGGAAGTAGCCTCATCTTCAACAACAACATAATCCTCATCCTCAGAGTCTGAGGTTCTCTTCCTTCTAGCTCTTGTGGCTGCCTTGGGCAAGTTGCTTGGAGTGCTTCTGCTCCCTTCATCTGAGCTGCTAGAGGGACTAGTGCCCTCACTCATGTGAATCTGCTCTGCTGACTTGTTCTGACTATCACTTTGGTCTGACATGCTGCAAATCACTGACTGCTGACCCTGTGAATAGTTATATAGGAGATAGAGTGGATGAGCATCACAAAATGCAGAGATTTTTGCAAAAGAATGATTCAAAAAAAAATTTGTTTTAGTTTCCACAGAAAGCATTTCGGATCTACCGATTTTCAAACTAGGTGATACCGAAGCAGTTTTGGAACCTAAACTAGTGAACTCGGTCAGACCGAGTCACAGTTCGCTGGCACCGAGACTGCTAGGGTTTCACAAAGTTCTAAAATCGGTCACACCGATTTGTAATTCTTGGTCAGACCGAGACTTACTAGTGCAATGGCGTTAGCCAAATCGGTGCGACTGAGTTTTTCAACTCGGTGGGTCCGAGATGGTTTTGGCGGAAACCTAACCCTAAATTTTCGAATCCCATCTATTCTAAGGATAATTTTGACTGGATAGGAGTATCTCAATCGTGGCATGATGCATTACGAACAAAATGTGCTGAGAATTAGATGAGGATAGCACTGTGATCGAGTTCATACCCTAGTTCGGTTGTGAACTCGCTACAGCGGCAACAGCGGAGAAGGAATCCGTTGACGGTAGCGGAGACCAGCGATAGGAGGCAGATGGCGACGGTGTTGACGATCCGTAGACCTAGTAGGAAGAGTGAGCTATGCGCGGGCTAGGAGTTTTGGAGAAAGTTTTCCAAATTTTCCCGTGAGTATATATAGCCCGACACTGTCGGTGTGACCGAGTGGAACAACTCGGTGGCACCGAGATGCATAACTGTTAACAGTTACAGCAACTCGGTGTGACCGAAAAGTTCAAATCGGTTGCACCGAGATTGAAAACCTAGATCGACTTAGTGATCTCGGTAGGACCGAAATGGAGGAATCGGTCAGACCGAAAATCACAAAGAAGTTTTGGAAGTTTAAGTCTATGACGAATCGAGGACTCCAAGTGCTCCTCACACAGAGTGGTTCGAATCTGACTTGATCAAATTTTGTGATGTAGCATGAACAGAGTTTGAGATGAGAAAAGCATAGATAGCTAGAGAAGGTTCTTAGGCATTCTTGTCCATCCACTTGGCCAAAGAAAAAGAAACCAATCAATCAAAACAACAAGTGGATGTCCTTGAATGAGTAAAATATGCAACCAACATGCTCACACAATAAAATGACAAATGAAATATGTGGCAAAGCATGCACAACCAATTCTAGCATCTATCAAACAATTGGCGATGACTAGGTCATCTATATATGAGTATATTGACTTAGGAGTCAACTGAGAACATTTGATCATAGGTCATACTCATCGTTTAAGCTCAAGTGGGGTTACCACTTTTACATAATGCATTGATGTGTTCACATCCTTAGAGTTTCTTTGACTCAATTCTTTAGAGTTAAGTTCCCCCTAGATGTGAGATCCCCCCTTAGAGGGATGAACTAACCTTGGTTTTTGTCGATGATGACTTCATGTAGGTGTTGAAGAGGTGGATGCTTAATATTGATTTAGATCTTTTGGAGCAATCCTTTGGAGTGAGTTGCACTTTCAATACCTACACGGGTTAGTCCCACAAGGGACAAACAAGAATATCCGTAGACATAGAGTGATGCATACATGATATGATGTCCATGAAAACATTAGGTTACCTTGTCCGTTGCCTTACCAACATGAGGGTTTGTGACTCCTTGAACTAGTGCAAGATGTGGAAGTTGATTGCACTTGTCCTTGCCATAATGGTATGAGTGAAGAATGTTGGCGGAGTCACCCTCAAGAACTCTCTAGTTCTTCTTCTTTGGGATCCACATCATCTTGATGGGAATCCTTGGTGTAGTAGTTGTGCTTGATGAAGTAGAACTTGACCTAGTCTTGGGAACCCACTTGACCAAGGCCTTAGGTTCTTCTTCAAATGTATCAATCTCCTCTTGAAGCTTGTCCTTGCCTTTGTTCTTGTGGTCTTGTGGTGGAAGATCATCTTGTGCTTGTGTCCCCTTGAAGGAAGTAGGATCATACTTCTCTTGTTGACGAACAAACTTTGTCTTGGGGTATTGATCTTCTTCCCACTCAACTCCATTGGCATTGAACTTTCGTTCAAAACCAACACCTTGATTCTTCCGGTGCCTTCCTTGCTTGCGTACAATTTCCTCAAATTGCTTACTCCCAGCAAGGCTCTTGTATACACCTTTCTCTATAATTACCTTCAATAAGCTATTTTCTTGCTCAAGTGTAACTTGGCTAAGAGTATCATTAGTGGAATCAAGAGAATTACTAGAAGCAACAATATTGGATTTAGCATAATCATTGTTACTACTAGAGGAAGAATCTTTCTTGTTCTTGTTACTAGACTTGACTTGAGGCATGTAAGTAGATAAGAGTAAACGCTTGGCAATATAAGAAGAACTTTTCTTGCGAAGATCATCATTGATTGCCTTTAAGAACTCATGCTCTTGCTCAAGATTGAGCTTTTCAAAGCGTAACTTCTCATGAGCCCTTAAAAGTTCTCGATGATTTTCGATGATAGTTTCATGACCTAACTTAAGAGTGTTTAGTTCTTTAGTTAGAAGCTCAATCTTCTCCTTATCATTGTCATTCGTTTTATCTTGTTTAGCATGATTAATTGACGTTTCATCATAGTATTCATGACTAGAGTTGTCAACAAGTAAATCATCATCACCTAGCAAGTCATCTTCATCACTATTGGAATCAACATACTCGGGATGAGTTACCTTAGGGCCTTTAGCCATGAAGCATCTTCCAATTCCTTCATTTGGTGAGTCAAATATGTCATAGGAGTTGGTTGACACAAGTGCTAGACCGGCAACACCTTCATCTTGAGTATGTTCAGAGTCAGAGTGATAGCTTCTCTCGGAGTGATGTTCAGAGTCCGAACCGGATACCCATTCACCAACATGAGCTTGATGTCTTTGTTTTGTGTAGCTCTTTGATGACTTGTCCTTCCTTCCCGAATATTTGCTTCTCCGTGAGGGTCTTCGTTCATAACGATCATCTCTACTCCTTCTCTCTCTTGGCGGTGATTCTTCTCTTCTACTTCTTCTCTTTGGAGAATCTTCTCTTCTTTTGTAGGGTGCCGTACACTCATTGGAATAGTGTCCGGGTCTCCGACAATTGTAGAAATTGCGCTCTCGACTAGAAGATCTCTTGTCATTGTTGGACCTTGACTTAGAGCTTCTTTCTTTGCTTCTACTCTTGTAGAATTTGTTGAAATTCTTCACCATTAAGATCAATTCTTCATTGAAGGTTTGTTTCTCACTTGATGATGTGGGGGCTTCACATGAGGCTTTGTAAGCACCACTTGACTTGTTGTGAAGTTCCTCCTTATCCTTGAGTGACATCTCATGAGCAACAATTCTACCAATGACCTCCGTTGGCTTGAGATTCTTGTAATTGGGCATCATTTGAATTAATGTGCACACGGTATCATATTTTCCATCCAATGCTCTTAGGATCTTCTTGATGATGAATCTGTCGGTCATCTCTTCACTCCCTAAGCCGGCAATCTCATTTGTGATAAGAGCAAGCCTAGAGTACATTTCAGCGACACCTTCACCATCCTTCATTTTGAACTTGTCAAGCTGACTTTGGAGCACATCCAACTTGGATTCCTTGACGGAGTCGGTACCTTCATGCATATCAACCAAAGTGTCCCAAATTTCCTTTGCATTCTCAAGACGGCTGATTTTGTTGAATTCTTCAGGGCACAATCCGTTGAAGATGATATCACAAGCTTGAGCATTCTATTGCATCATCTTCAATTCTTCAGCATTAGCTTCACGGTTCGGCTCTCTCCCATCAAAGAATTCACCTTGCAAGCCAATACAAATAATAGCCCAAACGGCGGGGTTATGTCCAAGAATATGCATTTTCATCTTATGCTTCCAACTAGAAAAATTAGTTCCATCAAAGTAAGGACCTCTACAGTGATAATTTCCCTCGCTAGACGCCATACTCTCCTAGGTTTTGAAACCAAAGCTATGACCACCAAAAACTATGGAAATCAAAGCAAATGGAGACCAAAGCTCCGATACCACTTGTAGGACCTTGAAGTATGTCTAGAAGGGGGGTGATTAGACTACTTGACCAATTAAAAACTTAACCTTTTCCCAATTTTAGAGTTTGGCAGATTTTAGCAATCTTTGGACAAGTCAAGCAATCATCACACAAATCAAGCAAGCATGCAAAGAGTATATAGGCAGCAAAAATTAAAGCATACAACTTGCAAGAAAATAAAGGGAAGGGTTTGGAGGATTCAAACGCAGTTGGAGACACGGATGTTTTTGGCGTGGTTCCGATAGGTGGTGCTATTGTACATCCACGTTGATGGAGACTTCAACCCACGAAGGGTAACGGCTGCACGAGTCCACGGAGGGCTCCACCCAAGAAGGGTCCATGAAGTAGCAACCTTGTCTATCCCACCATGGTCGTCACCCACGAAGGACTTGCCTCACTAGCGGTAGATCTTCACGAAGTAGGCGATCTCCTTGCCCTTACAAACTCCTTGGTTCAACTCCACAATCTTGTCGGAGGCTCCCAAGTGACACCTAGCCAATCTAGGAGACACCACTCTCCAAGAAGTAACAAATGGTGCGTTGATGATGAACTCCTTGCTCTTGTGTTTCAAATGATAGTCTCCCCAACACTCAACTCTCTCTCATTGGATTTGGATCTGGTGGAAAGAAGATTTAAGTGGAAAGCAACTTGGGGAAGGCTAGAGATCAAGATTCATATGGTAGGAATGGAATATCTTGGCCTCAACACATGAGTAGGTGGTTCTCTCTCAGAACTGGTAAGTTGGAAGTGTAGGTTTGTTCTGATGGCTCTCTCCACGAATGAAGAGGAGGTGGAGGCATATATAGCCTCCACTCAAAATCTAACCGTTACACACAATTTACCAATCTCGGTGGGACCGAATCAACAAACTCGGTCATACCGATTTAGTAAACCTAGTGACCGTTAGGATTTTCGGTGGGACCGAAATGCAACTCGGTAGAACCGATATGGTTAGGGTTAGGGCATAACATAATCTCGGTGAGACCGATTACACAAACTCGGTGAGACCGATTTTGGTAATTAGCTAACCAGAGAGTTGGTCAGGTAAACTTGGTGGGACCGATTTGCTCTTTTCAGTGAGACCGAAATGTTACAAAAGGGAAACAGAGAGTTTACATTGCAATCTCGGTGGGACCGATCGCTCACTCCGGCTAGACCGAAATGTTACAAAGGGAAACAGATAGATTACAATCCCATCTCGGTGAGACCGAGATCCCTATCAGTAAGACCGATTTGCCTAGGGTTTGTGGCAGTGGCTATGACATTTGAACTTGGTGGCGCCGGATAGAAAGAATCGGTGTGACCAATTTTTGCTTTAGGTTTAGGTCAAATGTGGATGTGGGAAAGTAGTTAAGAGTATTTGGAGCATATCACTAAGCACATGAAGCAAAAGGCTCATTAAGCAACACCTCATCCCTCCTTGATAGTATTGGCTTTTCCTATAGACTCAATGTGATCTTGGATCACTGAAATATAAAATGTAGAGTCTTGAGCTTTTGAGCTTGAGCCAATCCTTTGTCCTTGATATTTTGAGGGATCCACTTTGATCATCCATGCCATGCCATTCATTGAGCTTCCTGAAATAATAGTCTTGGAATAGCATTAGCTCAATGAGCTATATGTTGTTATGAATTACCAAAACCACCTAGGGATAGTTGCACTTTTAGCCGGTGATGCCAAAGTCTCTGAAGTAAGTTCATGAAGGGATGATGAAGCCCCCAGTCCAAGCGAGGAGACGGAGCAAGTCGGTGAGGAGATGTTGCAGCTGCCATGTCAGCCGAGGTGTTGAAGTAGTTCGGCGTGATGGACATCGGCTCGATGAAGTAATGGTTCAGCCATGCCGATGCAGGTCGTAACTTGTGATGTGGTCAATGCTGGCTTGATGAAGTGATCGTGCGGCGATGCCGGTGTGCCCGCTCCGTGTAATCCGTGGGGCAGCGATGTTGGTGATGTTTTATCCTTCGCGATGCCAAACTATTGTTCGGCTGGTCCGAGATGATGATCCGAAGAAGTTGAGCTCGGCTCAACAAAGAGACGATGTGTCTAGCACCGGCCGGCCGCCGTGGAGTGATGTTGTCGGGCTGGGTTGACACCGGCGCGACGGTGAAAATTATATTGGAAAAATACTTATAATATTAGTGGGATGTGTTTGAGAATAAAACACAATACCCCATACAAAAACTTCTTTCAAAAAGGATGTCCAAAATCCCGTTCATAAAGAAAATGAACTCGGGTCGGATTCGCTCTCGCGCAGAAAACAGATACGAAAAGTGATACACTAATCAGAAGGTTTTCGGAGTTTGGACGGTCGGATCGAGCTGAATTTTTCATAGGTGGTAGATATAGGAATTCCGCAGCCGATCAATGGTTGGATCTTCCGAAGGACGTCCGAGCTAGATGCTGGACACCACGCTCCAAACTCGTCCAGATTCTCATCCAGATTCAACACGGCTCTGGTATATCGGAGATTGCCGGACATTCCTCCATCGGAACTCGACAAAATTTTGCAGTGTTGTTGTATACTCAATAACGTACAATTCCACCGAAGCAATCATTTAAGTGACACTCGAGGAGGCATGGCGGCGGATACAAGTTCACTGTCCAGAAAACAGCACGGTCGCCCGAGGGCAATGTTGACGTTGAGCCCCCAAGCTCTGCTACCTCTTGAGCTTGCGTTGGTTTTCCTTGAAGAGGAAAGGGTGATGCAGCAATAGTAGCGTAAGTATTTCCCTTGGTTTTAAGCACCAAAGTATCAATCCAGTAGGAGACTCCTCTCAAGTCCCATGCACCTACACAAACAAACAAGAACACGCAACCAACACAATAAAGGGGTTGTCAATCCCATCATGGCGACTTGAGAAAGTGAGATCTGATAGAGATAATACGATAAGATAAATATATTTTTGGTATTTTTATGATATAGATTGGAAAAGTAAAGATGCAAATAAAAGTAGATAGCAAACTTATATGATAGGAGATAGACCCGAGGGCCATAGGTTTCACTAGTGGCTTCTCTCAAGATATCATAATTATTACGGTGGGTGAACAAATTATGTCGAGCAATTGATAGAAAAGCGAATAATTATGAGATTATCTAGGCATGATCATGTATATAGGCATCACGTCCGTGACAAGTAGACCGACTCCTGCCTGCATCTACTACTATTACTCCACACATTGACCGCTATCCAACATGCATCTAGAGTATTAAGTTCATAAAGAACAGAGTAACGCATTAAGAAAGATGACATGATGTAGAGGGATAAACTCATGCAATATGATATAAACCCCATATTTTTATCCTCGATGGAAACAATACAATACGTACCTTGCTGCCCCTGCTGTCATTGGGAATGGACACCGCAAGATTGAACCCAAAGCTAAGCACTTCTACCATTGCAAGAAAGATCAATCTTTTAGGCCAAACCAAACTGATAATTCGAAGAGACTTCCAAAGATAACTTAATCACACATAAAATAATTAAGAGAAGATTCAAATATTTCTCATAGACAAACTTGATCATATACCCACAATTCATCGGATCTCGACAAACACACCGCAAAAAGAGTTACATCGAATAGATCTCCAAGAAGATCAAGGAGAACTTGGTATTGAGATTCAAAGAGAGAGAAGAAGCCATCTAGCTAATAACTATGGACCCGAAGGTCTGTGGTAAACTACTCACAACTCATCGGAGAGGCTATGGTGTTGACGTAGAAGCCCTCCGTGGTCGATTCCCTCTCTGGCAGAGCGCCGGCGAAGGCTCCAAGATGGGATCTCACGGATACAGAAGGTTACAGTGGTGGAAATAATTTTTCGTGGTCGCCTCTGATGTTTTCGGGGTTCGTGGGTATATATAGGAGGAAGAAGTATGCCGGTGGATGCCCGAGGGGCCCACGAGAAAGGGGGCATGCCCAGTAGGGGGGCACCCTCCACCCTCGTGGCTTCCTCGATTGCTTCTTGACTTGCACTCCAAGTCCTCTGGATCATGTTCGTTCCAAAAATCACGCTCCTGAAGGTTTCATTCCGTTTGGACTCCATTTGATATTCCTTTTCTTCGAAATACTGAAATAGGCAAAAAAGGCAATATGGGCTGGGCCTTTGGTTAGTAGGTTAGTCTCAAAAATGATATAGAAGTGTAAAGTAAAGCCCATAAACATCCAAAACAACTAATATAATAGCATGGAACAATCAAAAGTTATAGATACGTTGGAGACGTATCAAGCTCCATGGATGATTCCTCCATGATCTTGATGGAGATCGAAGTTGATGTTGATGAAGGCCCTCATCCGAACATGACGATCGGAGGTAGGGCGCAGTCCTCGGTCAAGCTAAGGTGACCAGTCGAGCTGGTGACGAAGAAGCCGACACCGCAGTTGATCTGCAGCCGAATCAATGACCCTTTTTGCCGCTCACACAATGAAACTCTCAATGAAAGCATCATTGTCGGTGTCAAAACTGGCAGATCTAGGGTAGGGGGTCCCAAGCTGTGCGTCTTAGGATCAATGGTAACATGAACACGGGATTTTACCCAGCTTCAGGCTCTCTTGATGAGATAATATCCTACATGCTGCTTGATTGACTTTAATGAGTATAGGGGTCACAAGAGTTGATCTACCCCGAGATCATATGTTGTGGTCGAAACCCTCAAGGTATGATGAGTAATGTCATAATGATCTATCGACTAGCCTGGCCTCAGTTTATATAATGTACCAAAGGCCTAGGATAACAAGAGTCCTAGCCGAATACGCTGGTGGGGAGGAGTCCTTGTCTTGATCACCAAGTCTTGTAGAATCTTCCTTGTGTATACTTCGGCTATCCGGACTGGCCCATGAGCAAACATCCATGGGGGTCTGTCGGGGTTATCTCGCGCGTGGGTTCGCGAGACGACAGATGCCACGAGGTGGCTTGTGGTGAGGGCAAGACTTCTTTGGAGATCCGGGGACGAGATTGGGCAAACAGTATGCGGTGATTTACCCAGCTTCGGAGCTCTCCGGAGAGATAATACTCCTACTGCTGCATGTCTGAATATATATGCAGTGTATATGTCTGGCAGTACAAAGTTGCTCCTGGAGCTGTATTTGAGAGAGGCAGTAGCCGAGAGCTAGCTAGCTAGTGATCGCATCTGCCTGATCATGTGTGCGTGTGTGAGTCCATACATGAGGGAGAGAGTGGATGGATGGATGTGTGCTTGTTTATATAGTGTGACCTAGCTTGTGGAGTAAGCCATGTAGGCATGGGTGTGTGCTTGGGATGTAAGCTAGTGTAGCTTACATCCCAAGCTGTGTGTAGCTTGGGAGCTAGGCTAAGTTTTGTCCCTGGGGCATTTTATAAATCAATGCTTGCGGGACAAAGTACACTGTAGATGATGCTGTGTGTGGCGAGCGAACAGTGTATGCTTTATCAGCAACAGTGGTCGCAGTATGGCCATCTTGTCGATGTCGGGTCAGATGAGACGCCGTAGTTGACTTCGCGTAGCAGGTCGGCTGGAGCAGCCGAACAGGGACCCGGCCGGGCGGCCGGGTTGAGGAGTCCGGCCGAGTTGAGGGAGTTGGCCGGGTTGAGCAACCCGGCCAAGTGCGAGCCGAGTTGAGGGGTGTTGCTGGCCCGGGTGTTTTTAAGCGTCCTTCGCCGTCTTGGGCCTACCCAGGGGTCATCCCCCTGACTGTAGCCTCCGAGCTTCCGGGCAACTTGGAAAAGTTGCACGGAGGGTTTTAGCGGGCGTCGATGTAGTAGATGGCGTCAAAGATGCCGATTGCAGCCGGCGGCAGGCATGCAACAGTCGCGGCGTGTTCCGGGTGGGGGCGCGCGAGCGCACCCACTGGGTGTAGCCTCCGAGCCTTCGGGCAACTTGGAAAAGTTGCGCGGAGGGTCTTGTTGTTGATGATGAAGCCGACGGTGACGTCAAAGGCGTCGGGTGCGGACACGGAATCCGCCGTCTGATGGGCACGGACGCCTGCCGGACGCGGACGCGGAGTCTGCCTACTAAGTCGGGGCGCGAGGCCCTGCCGGATGTGGACTCGGAGTCCGCCGGCTGAGTGGGGGCGCGCGAGCGCACCCACTAGGTGTAGCCTCCGAGCCTCTGGGCAACTTGGAAAAGTTGTGCGGAGGGTCTTTGTCGGTGTCAAAACCGGCGGATCTCGGGTAGGGGGTCCCGAACTGTGCGTCTAGGCGGATGGTAACAGGAGACAAGGGACACGATGTTTTACCCAGGTTCGGGTCCTCTTGATGGAGGTAAAACCCTACGTCCTGCTTGATTGATATTGATGATGTGGGTATTACAAGAGTAGATCTACCGCGAGATCAAGGAGGCTAAACCCTAGAAGCTAGCCTATGGTATGATTGTTGTTCGTCCTATGGACTAAAGCCATCCGGTTTATATAGACACCGGAGAGGGCTATGGTTACACAGAGTCGGTTACAATGGTAGGAGATCTACATATCCGTATTGCCAAGCTTGCCTTCCACGCCAAGGAAAGTCCCATCCGGACACAGGACGAAGTCTTCAATCTTGTATCTTCATAGTCTTGGAGTCCGGCCGATGATGATAGTTCGGCTATCCGGACACCCCCTAGTCCAGGACTCCCTCAGTCTTGGTGTTGATGCTGAAGCCGACAGTGATGTCGAGGTTGCCGAGCGGGGACAGGAGTCCGCCGGCTGGACGGCGCAGGGCCCTGTCGGACGCGGACGCGAAGTCCGCTGGCTGAGTGGGGGCGCGCGAGCGGACCCACTGGGTGTATCCTCCGAGCCTCCGGGCGACTCGAAGAGTCGGCCGGAGGGTCTTGCTGTTGATGATGTGGACATCGGGGATGGAAACGCCGGTTGCGGCCGGCGTCGGGCCCGCAACCCGCATGTAGCCTCCGAGCCTCCGGGCGAGGAGGGGGTTCCCCACAGCGATGATCGTGCAAAACACAAGGTTAGTCCGTGCAGATATATCAAATATTTTCTTTTTAGCATTGCATGTTTTATGCGGAGGGTGCCGACTCGGTTTCGTCCGAGCCCCCTTCAGTCTTTTTCATGCCCCTTCTGCTCTTTGTCTTTGCCTCTTGTTAGCTAGATAGCTCGGAGCCGCCCTCTAACTATTACGAAGAGTGGCCGCGGAGTGGAGCATACACTACTCCGACTACAGGAGCAGATTCGACCGAGTAGATACTCATAAAGGAAATGGCCGGGTTGCCCAAGTCGTCTTCTCCCTGACGTTTTTCGCGTGGGGTGACCTCCAGCTTTTGTTCTCACTTGTCGGACAGCCGCGCTGCGGTCTATGGGTGAGAGTGGGCCTTCGGTACCATATGCGGGAATGAACGAATCGGGTCGAGCGGCCAGCCTCCGGGCCGAGACTAGCCGACGCCGGGGCGAATAGTGATGCAATTGTAATAAAGGCGGGAGTGGTCCCCAAGTGCCGTTCGGGGTTATCCGGGTTTGCACGTGGTGCGAAAGTATGTAGGTAAAAAACTCACATTGATTTTCGTGTAGATGAGGCAGAGGTTGTCGATGATAGCCGGCGCGGCTTGGCGCTAGCGCGCTGACACACCCACTGGGGGTAGTCTCTAAGCCTCCGGGTGCTTGAAGGGGGGTCCCGGCCGGTCGGGCCCGACCGGCCCGACGACAGAGCGGGACGCGGATGAGCCGGCTTGTACAGCCGACCAGGCGTCGAGATGGGTGGGATCGTCGGGCGGGCTCTCTAGTCGGCCCGGTGTCAAAGTAGGCGGGCAGGCCATGCGGGTGTAGCTCGTGATCTTTTTTCTTTTACCCGGCATCATTTGTTTTCTTGCAGCCGGCTTGAGCACACTTTTTTTCTCTACATGAGCAGCAGGCTGAAGCGGGACGCAGCGGAAACCGATAGCCGGGTCGCGGCAGAAGCCAGCGCTGGGGTGGCGAGACGGCCAAGTCGCTGATACGTCTCCAACGTATCTATAATTTTTGATTGTTCCATGCTATTATATTATCTGTTTTGAATGATTATGGGCTTTATTATACACTTTTATATTACTTTTGGGACTGACCTATTAACCGGAGGCCCATCCCACATTGCTGTTTTATTGCCTGTTTGAGTATTTCGAAGAAAAGGAATATCAAACGGAGTCCAAATGGAATGAAATCTTCGGCAACGTGATTTTTTGGAAGATTATCATCCTGGAGACTTGGAGATCAAGTCAGAAGATCCGCGAGGAGTCCACGAAATAGGAGGGCACCCCCCTACAGGGCGTGCCCCCTGTCTCGTGGGTCCCTCGAGCACCCCCCGACCGACTTCTTTCGCCTATATATTCCCTCGTACCCTAAAACCACCGAATATCAAGATAGATCGGGAGTTCCGCCGCCGCAAGCCTCTGTAGCCACCAAAAACCTCTCGGGAGCCCTTCCTGGCACCCTACCGGAGGGGGGGATCCTTCACCGGTGGCCATCTTCATCATCCCGGCGCTCTCCGTGACGAGGAGGGAGTAGTTCACCCTCGGGGCTGAGGGTATGTACCAGTAGCTATGTGTTTGATCTCCCTCTCTCGTGTTCTCTCTCGTGTTCCCTCTATGGCACGATCTTGATGTATCCCGAGCTTTGCTATTGTTGTTGGATCTTATGATGTTTCTCCCCCTCTACTCTCTTGTGATGAATTGAGTTTCCCCTTTGAAGTTATCTTATCGGATTGAGTCTTTTATGAGAACACTTGATGTATGTCTTGCCGTGCTTATCTGTGGTGACAATGGGTTATCATGTGCCTCTTGATGTATGTTTTGGTGACCAACTTACAGGTTCCTCCCATGAACCTATGCATAGGGGTTGGCACATGTTCTTCACTCTCCGTTAGAAACTTTGTGGCACTCTTTGAAGTACTTTGTGTTGGTTGAATAGATGAATCTGAGATTGTGTGATGCATATCGTATAATTATGCCCACATATACTTGAGGTGACAATGGATTATCTAGGTGACATTAGGGTTTTGGTTGATTTGTGTCTTAAGGTGTTATTCTAGTATGAACTCTTTTATAGATTGATCCGAAAGAATAACTTTGAGGTGGTTTCGTACCCTACCATAATCTCTTCGTTTGTTCTCCTCTATGAGTGTCTTTGGAGTGACTCTTTGTTGCATGTTGAGGGATTGTTATATGATCTATCTATGTTATTATTGTTGAGAGAACTTGCACAAGTGAAAGTATGAACCCTAGGCCTTGTTTCCTATCATTGCAATACCGTTTACGCTCACTTTTACCACTTGTTACCTTGCTGTTTTTATAATTTCACATTACAAATACCTTTATCTACCATCCATATTGCACTTGTATCACCATCTCTTCGCCGAACTAGTGCACCTATACAGTTTACCATTGTATTGGGTGTCTTGGGGACACAAGAGACTCTTTGTTATTTGGTTGCAGGGTTGCTTGAGAGACACCATCTTCATCCTGTGCCTCCTACGGATTGATAAACCTTAGGTCATCCACTTGAGGGAAATTTGCTACTGTCCTACAAACATGTGCGCTTGCAGGCCCAACAACGTCTACAAGAAGAAGGTTGTGTAGTAGACATCAAGCTCTTTTCTGGCGCCGTTGCCGGGGAGGTTAGCACTTGAAGGTATATCATTAGATCTTGCAATCGAATCTTTTTGTTTCTTGTTTTATCACTAGTTTAGTTTATAAAAGAAAATTACAAAAAAATGGATTTGAGTTTGTCTCATACGCTTCATCTTTTTAATATCTTTCGTGAGAATGATGGAAAGGAAAATTGTGCTCAAGTGCTAGAAGAAGAATGCATTAGAATGTTTGGTACTAGATATTTGTAAGCTGAGCATGATTTCAATGTTGTTAGTATGAATTCCTTGAATATCCATGATGCTAATGATATGCAAAGCCACAAGCTTGGGGAAGCTATCTTTGATGAATATGATATTTTTTGTCCCCCAAGTTTTGATGAGAATATTTATTATGATGAAAGCATGCCTCCTATTTATGATGATTATATTGATGAAAGTGGGTTTGGAAGAGTGTCAACTTTAGGAAGTAGTGATCCCACTATTTTGGAGGATGTTGAATCTTATTGTGATGAACATGAAAGTGGATTTGGAAGAGTGTCAACTTTACTTAGTGATGATTCCACTATTTCGGAAGAGGTTTCAATCGATTATGATGAGAACAAAGTTGCTATCTATGATGATTATTGTGATGACTTGTATGCTATTAGGAATAATGATAACCATGAAACTTGTCATCATGATTTTAGTTTTCAATTGGATTATGCCTCACATGATAATTATTTTGTTGAGTTTGCTCCCACTACTATTCATGAGAAGAAATTTGCTTATGTGGAGAGTAGTAAATTTCTATGCTTGTAGATCATGAAAATAATGCTTTAGGTGCTGGTTATATTGTTGAATTCATTCATGATGCTACTGAAAATTATTATGAGGGAGGAACATATGCTTGTAGGAGTTGCAATAATGTCAAGTTTCCTCTCTATGTGCTTCAATTTTTGAATTTATGCTTGTTTTACCTTCCTATGCTTGTTGATTATTGTTCCCATAAGTTGTTTGCTCATAAAATCCCTATGCATAGGAAGTGGGTTAGACTTAAATGTGTTAGTCATATTCTTCATGATGCTCCCGTTATGTTTCAATTCTTATCTTTTATGTGAGCATCATTGCCATCATCATGCCTAGCTAGAAAGGCATTAAAGAAAAACGCTTGTTGGGAGACAACCCAATATTTATCCTTACTGTTTTTGTGTGTCCACATGATTATGCTACTGTAGTAATCATGTTTTATAGCTTTTGTTTCAATAAAGTGCCAAGTAGAACCATTGGGAAGACTTGGGTGAAGTTTATATGATCTTGCTGTAAAAAACAGAAACTTTTGCGCTCACGAGAATAGCTGCCATTTCTTACTGGAGAGAGATTTTAGGTTGATTCTTTTTGCAGTTGATTAATAGACAAATTTCTCAGGTCCAGCAATTTAGTTCATAATTTTTGGGGTTCATAAGTATACGTTTGATACAGATTACTACAGACTGTTCTGTTTTTGACAGATTCTGTTTTCATTGTGTTGTTTGCTTATTTTGACGAATCTATGAGAAGTATCGGAGGGTTTGAACCATAGAGAAGCTAGAATACAGTAGGTTTTACACCAATATGCATTTAGAATGAGTTCATTACAGTACCTAAGTGGTGATTTATTTTCTTATACTAACGGAGCTTACGAGTTTTTTGTGGTTGAAGTTTTCAAGTTTTGGGTAAAGATTCGATGGACTATGGAATAAGGAGTGGCAAGAGCCTAAGATTGGGGATTCACAAGGCACCCCAAGGTAATATTCAAGGACAACCAAGAGCCTAAGCTTGGGGATGCCCCGGATGGCATCCCCTCTTTCGTCTTCGTTCATTGGTAACTTTACTTGGAGCTATATTTTTATTCGCCACATGATATGTGTTTTGCGTGGAGCGTCATTTTATCTTGTTAGTATTTTCTGGCTGTTAGTTAGATTAATGTTTTGCATCTTTAGTTTCAATAAAAACGTCAAGGATAGCCTTTGCCATGCTTATTTTGCTAGTATACATGTTGCTGTTTGAAAACAGAAAGTTTACCGCTGTTGCAAAAATTCCCTAGAAAATTCAGAGAATGGTATAATGTTGAATCTTTTTGCATGTTAAGCTCTGATAAATTTTTACAGTGGGAATTTTAGTTCATAATTTTTGGAGTCAGGGAAGTATTGTTACTCTTGCATTCTTTACAGACTGTACTGTTTTGGCAGATTGCTGTTATGTTGCATTGTTTGCATATGCTTGCTTGTTTAATGATTCTATTTGAGGATAGGAGTATTAAATATGCAGAGGCATTTAGTATTCAATGTTGAATAATAATGTTAGTGATTTGTTACAGTAGAAGATGATATGGTTTTGCATTGGTTTATACTAACCTATCTCAAGAATTCTTGTTGAGTTTGTTGTGAATGAAGCTTTTGATAAAAAGAGAAACCGTGACATGAAAGGAATTAAGGAGACACAAAAGCTCAAGCTTGGGGATGCCCAAGGCACCCCAAGATAATATTTCAAGAAGTCTCAAGCATCTAAGCTTGGGGATGCCCCGGTAGGCATCCCACCTTTCTTCTTCGACAATCATCGGTTAGTATCAGTTGAGCCTAAGTTTTTGCTTCTTCACATGAGTTGTGCTATCCTTGCATTGTCATTTTATTTTGTTTTTCTTGCTGCTTGAATACAAAACCAAGATCTTAAATCCTTTAATGAGAGTGAGTCTTCATATAGTTGCATAATTATTTAGCTACTCATTGATCTTCACTTATATCTTTTGGAGTAGTTTGTCGTTTGCTCTAGTACTTCACTTATATCTTTTAGAGCACGGCGGTGGTTATATTTTGAAGAAATTGGTAGTATCTCATGCTTCACTTATATTATTTAGAGAGTCCTAAAAAACATGGTAATTTGAATGAAAACTATCATAGGAAGTGAATTGGATGCTATGATCAATTTGATGCTTGATAATTGTTTTGAGATATGGAGGTAGTGATATTAAAGTCATGCTAGTTGGGTGATTATGAATTTAAAGAATGCCTGTGTTGAAGTTTGTGATTCCCATAGCATCCACGTATGGTGAACCGCTTTGTGATGAAGTTGGAGCACAATTTTATTTATTGAATGTCTTCCTTATGAGTGGCAGTCGGGGACGAGCGATGGTCTTTTCCTACCAATCTATCCCCCTAGGAGCATGCGCGTAGTGCTTTGGTTTTTGATGACTTCTAAATTTTTACAACAAGTATATGAGTTCTTTTGACTAATGTTGAGTCCATGGATTATACGCACCCTTTCACCCTTCCATTATTGCTAGCCTCTCTTGTACCGTGCAACTTTCGCCGGTACCATACACCCACCATATACCTTCCTCAAAACAGCCACCATACCTACCTATTATGGCATTTCCATAGCCATTACGAGATATATTGCCATGCAACTTTCACCGTTCTGTCTATTATGACACGTTTCATCATTGTCATATTTCTCTTTGCATGATCATGTAGTTGACATCGTATTTGTGGCAAAGCCACCATCATAATCTTCATACATGTCCCTCTTGATTCATTGCATATCCCGGTATACCGCCGGAGTCATTCACATAGAGTCATATCTTGTTCTAGCTTGGAGTTGTAATTTTTGAGTTGTAAATTCATAAAAGTGTGATCATCTTCATTATTGGAGCATTGTCCCAGTGAGGAAAGGATGATGAAGACTAGGATTCCCCCACAAATCGGGATGAGACTTCGGACTTTACAAAAAAAAGAGAAAGGCCAAAAAAAAAGAAAGGCCAAAGAAAAATAAAGAGAAAATAAAAATAAAAAAAGAATGAGAGAAAAAGAGAGAAGGGACAATGCTACTATCTCTTTTTCCACACTTGTGCTTCGAAATAGCACCATGATCTTCATGATAGAGAGTCTCATATGTTGTCACTTTCATATACTAGTGGGAATTTTTTTATTATAGAACTTGGCTTGTATATTCCAATGATGGGCTTCCTCAAAATGCCCTACGTCTTCGTGAGAAAGCGAGTTGGATGCACACCCACTAGTTTTCTTTTGTTGAGCTTTCATATATTTATAGCTCTAGTGCATCCGTTGCATGGCAATCCCTACTCACTCACATTGATATCTATTAATGGGCATCTCCATAGCCCGTTGATACGCCTATTTGATATGAGACAATCTTCTACTTTTTTTGTCTTCTCCACAACCACCATTCTATTCCACATATAGTGCTATGTCCATGGCTCACGCTAATGTATTGCATGAAAGTTGAAAGAGTTTGAGATTATTAAAGTATGAAACAATTGCTTGGCTCGTCATCGGGGTTGTGCATGATTAAATACTTTGTGTGATGAAGATAGAGCAACAGCTAGACTATATGATTTTGTAGGGATAACTTTCTTTGGCCATGTTATTTTGAGAAGACATGATTACCTTGCTTAGTATGTTTGAAGTATTACTATTTCGTATGTCAATATGAACTTTTATCTTGTATCATTTGGATCTGAACATTCATGCCACAATAAAGAAAATTACATTGAGAATCATGCTAGGTAGCATTCCACATCAAAAATTCTGTTTTTATCATTTACCTACTCGAGGACAAGCAGGAATTAAGCTTGGGGACGCTTGACACGTCTCCAATGTATCTATAATTTTTATTGTTCCATGCTATTATATTATCTGTTTTGAATGATTATGGGCTTTATTATACACTTTTATATTACTTTTGGGACTAACCTATTAACCAGAGGCCCAACCCATATTGCTGTTTTATTGCCTATTTCAGTATTTCAAAGAAAAGGAATATCAAACAGAGTCCAAACGGAATGAAACCTTCGGCAACGTGATTTTTTGGAAGATTATCATCCTGGAGACTTGGAGATCAAGTCAGAAGATCCTCGAGGAGGCCACGAGATAGGAGGACCCCCCCTACTGGGCGTGCCCCCCCGGTCTCGTGGGCCCCTCGAGCACCCCCCGACCGACTTCTTTCGCCTATATATTCCCTCGTACCCTAAAACCATCGAATATCAAGATAGATCGGGAGTTCCGCCGCCGCAAGCCTCTGTAGCCACCAAAACCAATCGGGACCCCTTCCCGGCACCCTGCCAGAGGGGGGATCCTTCACCGGTGGCCATCTTCATCATCCCGACGCTCTAGATGACGAGGAGGGAGTAGTTCACCTTCGAGGCTGAGGGTATGTACTGGTAGCTATGTGTTTGATCTCTCTCTCTCTCTCGTGTTCCCTCTATGGCACGATCTTGATGTATCCCGAGCTTTGCTATTGTAGTTGGATCTTATGATGTTTCTCCCCCTCTACTCTCTTGTGATGAATTGAGTTTCCCCTTTGAAGTTATCTTATCGGATTGAGTCTTTTATGAGAACACTTGATGTATGTCTTGCCGTGCTTATCTGTGGTGACAATGGGATATCATGTGCCTCTTTATGTATGTTTTGGTGACCAACTTGTGGGTTCCTCCCATGAACCTATGCATAGGGGTTGGCACATGTTCTTGACTCTCCGGTAGAAACTTTGTGGCACTCTTTGAAGTACTTTGTGTTGGTTGAATAAATGAATCTGAGATTGTGTGATGCATATCGTATAATCATGCCCACGGATACTTGAGGTGACAATGGAGTATCTAGGTGACATTAGGGTTTTGGTTGATTTGTGTCTTAAGGTGTTATTCTAGTACGAACTCTTTTATAGATTGATCCGAAAGAATAACTTTAAGGTGGTTTCGTACCCTACCATAATCTCTTCGTTCGTTCTCCGCTATTAGTGTCTTTGGAGTGACTCTTTGTTGCATGTTGAGGGATTGTTATATGATCTATCTATGTTATTATTGTTGAGAGAACTTGCACAAGTGAAAGTATGAACCCTAGGCCTTGTTTCCTATCATTGCAATACCGTTTACGCTCACTTTTACCACTTTGTTACCTTGCTGTTTTTATAATTTCACATTACAAATACCTTTATCTACCATCCATATTGCACTTGTATCACCATCTCTTCGCCGAACTAGTGCACCTATACAATTTACCATTGTATTGGATGTGTTGGGGACACAAGAGACTCTTTGTTATTTGGTTGCAGGGTTGTTTGAGAGAGACCATCTTCATCCTACGCCTCCTACGGATTGATAAACCTTAGGTCATCCACTTGAGGGAAATTTGCTACTGTCCTACAAACCTGTGCACTTGCAGGCCCAACAACGTCTACAAGAAGAAGGTTGTGTAGTAGACATCAGTCGCCTGGTTGGCGGACGGAGCCGGCAAGTTACCGGGTCGCCGGTAGGCGGGGCGAGCCGGATCCGGCCAATCTCAGGGCGGCGTTGGGGAGCCGGACGCGGCCGGCTTGGGGAGGCGGCCAGGAGCCGGCCGAGGACGGCGGAGCCGGCGAACGGCGAGCCGGCCCAGTGCGCGGGCGGGAGGCAGAGCCGGACACCAAGCTGGCGCAGATGCCGGATGTGGAGGTCGGCTCGCGGCGACCCGGCGGGTGAGCGTGGGAGCGGCGCACGCTGCGGGGGCGCGCGGGCAAAGTCGGGGGCGACGAGCGGGACGCCGGACGGGGCCGGGTCGGGTAGAGTCGGCAGGGGCGCGGCGGCCGAAGGCGCGTGGTCCAGAACGAAGCGACCTCACGGAGGGCGGCTCGATGGGTGCGCGCTGTGCTTCATGCGCAGCGGCTGGAGATGGTGGTGGAGGCGGCTGGGCGTGGAGACAGCCCGGTAAGGAGCCGGTGTCGCGGAGCCGATGCAGAGGCTACATGGGAGGCCGGCTTGGAGGAGTGGCTGATGCCGGGGCGCACGGGGCCGAGCGCAGACGCGGGAGGAGCTGGACCCGAGGGCGCGGCGTGGGAGGAATCGGAGAGGGGCACGGTGCTGCGTGATGTCTACTACACAACCTTCTTCTTGTAGATGTTGTTGGCCTACAAGTGCATAGGTTTGTAGGACAGTAGCAAATTTCCCTCAAGTGGATGACCTAAGGTTTATCAATCCGTAGGAAGCGTAGGATGAAGATGGTCTCTCTCAAGCAACCCTGCAACCAAATAACAAAGAGTCTCTTGTGTCCCCAACACACCCAATACAATGGTACATTGTATAGGTGCACTAGTTCGGCGAAGAGATGAAGATACAAGTGCAAAATAGATAGTAGATAAAGGTATTTGTAATCTGAAATAATAAAAACAGCAAGGTAACAAGTGGTAAAAGTGAGCGTAAACGGTATTGCAATGATAGGAAACAAGGCCTAGGGTTCATACTTTCACTAGTGCAAGTTCTCTCAACAATAATAACATAGATAGATCATATAACAATCCCTCAACATGCAACAGAGAGTCACTCCAAAGCCGCTAGCGGAGAACAAACGTAGAGATTATGGTAGGGTACGAAACCACCTCAAAGTTATCCTTTCTGTTCTATCTAATCAAGAGTTCGTAGTAAAATAACATAAATCTATTGTTTCCGCACAATCCAACATAGAGTTCATACTAGAATAACACCTTAAGACACAAATCATCCAAAACCCTAATGTCACCTAGATACTCCATTGTCACCTCAAGTATCCGTGGGCATGATTATACGATATGCGTCACACAATCTCAGATTCGTCCAACCAACATAAAAGTACTTCAAAGAGTGCCCCAAAGCTACTACTGGACAGTCAAGAACGTGTGCCAACCCCTATGAATAGGTTCCCAATGTCACGAGACCCGCAAGTTGATCACTAAAACATACATCAAGTGGATCGCAAGACATATATCAAGTGTTCTCATAAAAGACTCAATCCGATAAGATAACTTCAAAGGGGAAACTCAATTCATCACAAGAGAGTAGAGGGGGAGAAACATCATAGGATCCAACTACAATAGCAAAGCTCGGGATACATCAAGATCGTGCCATAGAGGGAACACGAGAGAGAACACGAGAGAGAGAGATCAAACACATAGCTACTGGTACATACCCTCAGCCCCGAGGGTGAACTACTCCGTCCTCGTCATGGAGAGCGCCGGAATGATGAAGATGGCCTCCGGTGATGGGATCCCCCTCCGGCAGGGTGCCGGAACAGGGTCCCGATTGGTTTTTGGTGGCTACAGAGGCTTGCGGCGGCGGAACTGCCGATCTATCTTATGTTCTGGAAGTTTTACAATACGTAGGTATATATGGGTGCAGGGTGTACATCGGAGGAGCTACAGGGGGCCCACGAGGCAGGGGGCGTGCCTAGGGGGGGCGCGCCCCCCACCCTTGTGGGCAGACCAGGACTCCCCTGACGTGCACTCCAAGTCCATCAGGTAGGTTTCCTTCCAAAATTAACTTCTCCAGTTGATTTCGTTCCGTTTTGACTCCGTCTGATATTCCTTTTCCTCGAAACACTGAAATAGGCATAAAACAGCAAATCTGGGCTGGGCCTCCGGTTAATAGGTTAGTCCCAAAAATAATATAAAAGTGGATAATAAAGCCCAATATTGCCTAAAACAGTAGATAAAGTAGCATGAAGCAATCAAAAATTATAGATACGTTGGAGACGTATCACTGCGACCCGGCGGTGTGGCCCAGCAGCTGCGGAGGCGAGGCGCGCAGGGAGCCAGCGCGCGGGCGGGAGGCCAGGCCGGTGCCGGGCAGCGAGTGGAGGAGCGCCAGGCCGGGTCGCTGATGAGGCCAGCGGCAACACGGCACGGACGCGGTCCAAAACAACCGGAGGCGCGGGCGCCGCGCAGCACGCAGCCACGGATGGTGTGGGAGACGAGAGTCAGACTCGACCCGCACGGCCAAGGTGCCAGACGGCCCGGATTGGAGGAAAGGTTGCCGGGGAGGCGAGGTGAAGCAGGAGCTGCAGGTGGAGGCGGATGGCAGAGCGGGCCGGAGCCGTGAGCGCGCGGGGTTGCGGCAGGGCAGCAGCAACGCGCGGCCACGCGAAGGGAGCATCCCGAGCATGTTTTTTGTGCGAGCAGTGTATGGCCATTTTCGGTGTCAAAACCGGTGGATCTCGGGTAGGGGGTCCCGAACTGTGCGTCTAGGCGGATGGTAATAGGAGATAAGGGACACGATGTTTTACCCAGGTTCGGGCCCTCTTGATGGAGGTAAAACCCTACATCCTGCTTGATTGATATTGATGATGTGGGTATTACAAGAGTAGATCTACCACGAGATCAAGGAGGCTAAACCCTAGAAGCTAGCCTATGGTATGATTGTTGTTCGTCCTATGGACTAAAGCCATCCAGTTTATATAGACACCGGAGAGGGCTAGGGTTACACAGAGTCGGTTACAATGGTAGGAGATCTACATATCCGTATTGCCAAACTTGCCTTCCACGCCAAGGAAAGTCCCATCCGGACACGGGACAAAGTCTTCAATCTTGTATCTTCATAGTCTTGGAGTCCGGCCGATGATGATAGTTCGGCTATCCGGACACCCCCTAGTCCAGGACTCCCTCAGTAGCCCCTGAACCAGGCTTCAATGATGACGAGTCCGGCGCGCATATTGTCTTCGGCATTGCAAGGCGGGTTCCTTCTCCGAATAGTTTATAGAAGATTGTGAACACCAGGATAGTGTCCCGCTCTGCAAAATAAATTCCACATACCACCGTAGAGAGAATAATATTTACACAAGTTCAATCTGCTGACGTATTTTGTGGCGTGACGTCACACCACTACCAAGCCTTTACTCGAATTGCTTTTATTGTACCACCTCAGCGCGTTTAGCGAAGCGGTTTCCTTGGCACGTCTTGTCGAAGCAGAGATCGTGTTCCCCTTATTCCGGGATTCCCATCAATACGGACGTGGGTAACCCAACCGCGCCATTGATTGCGGCGCTTGGGAGATAAGCGAGTTTTATCAGGCCGGTGGGGACGCATGTTTTCGTCCGCCCATATAAGGGGATAAAGATCCAACCCTTTTACCTACGCCTTCTTCCTCCTTTGCTTATCCATCTCCGCGAACTCGAGCTCCAGCGCCCAAGTCCGCACATCTCACCTCAACCTTCTCCAACTATGTCCGGAGCGGGAGGCAAGTGGATGGCCTCCTCCGTTACGGAGGGGCACATCCAGAAGCTGCGCAGCGCCGGATATCTGTCCAGCGACATCGCGCACCGGCTCCCCGACGAGGGGGAGCTCATCCCCACCCCCAGGCCCCATGAGAGGGTAGTATTTCTTTCCCATTTCCTCCGCGGACTGGGCTTCCCACTCCATCCCTTTGTCCGGGGGCTCATGTTCTACTACGGCCTGGATTTCCATGATCTGGCCCCGAATTTCATCCTCAATATCTCGGCGTTTATCGTCGTGTGTGAGGCCTTCCTCTGCATCTAGCCCCACTTCGGCTTGTGGCTCAAGACCTTCAGTGTCAAGCCGAAGGTTGTGAAGGGCAGCCAAGCGGAGTGCGGGGGCGCCATGGTGGGCAAGATGCCCAACGTTACTTGGCTCGAGGGCACCTTCGTGGAAACCATTAAGGGGTGGCAATCGGGGTGGTTCTACATCACCGAGCCACGTGACCCTGAATGGGCAGCGGCCCCCGAATTTAGATCTCGCATCCCCATACGGCTCACCTCCTGGAAGGAGAGTGGCCGGACATGGGGTGATTCGGAGGAGCTGACCGGACTTCAAGCCTGCATCCAAAAGCTAGTGAACAAGAAGCTGAAGCTTGTCAACGTAGTCCAGGTCATGCTCATTCACCGGATTCTCCCATGCCAACAACGGGACTTCAATATGTGGGAGTTCGATCCGGCGCAGCAGCAGACTTTGAACGGGCTCTTCGACACTACGTATGAAGAGGCCTGGAGGGTGCTGTTTAAGGGCGCCGAGGCTCCTGCATCCGCTACCGAAGATCGCGGATTCGGCTCGCAGCGTCCGGCTAACGAGGTAAGCGACTTTGCCCTTTATGGGAAACTTGTCTTCCATAGTTTCACTCTATGCGGGATCTAAACCCCTCCTTTGACAGGACTGGCTGAAGAAGGCCGAACAGACTATCTGTCTGGCCCAATTGCCAGAGGACCCAGCGGACGCCCGCTTAACGGGGCTGCTGGCTCCGGCACCTCACGTGGTGCTGGAGAAGAAGGCCAAGAAGAAGGCCACGGGCACTCAAAAGAGTTCCCGTTTTCAGGTGTCATCAGATGATGACTCCGAGGCAGACTCCTCCCACAAAGGCGAGGAGGAGAAGAATGAGGCCTCTCCCCCAGCGGGGGGAGGGTAGAAAAGGAAGGCCTCCCCAGTGAGGGAGGCCGAAGGGTCCAAGAAGGGAAGGACTCTTCCCCCGGACTGCTCCGCCAGCGCCGGCGATGACGACGAGGATTGGCCTCCAAGGGCCAAGCCTCTGGCGAGATCGTAAGTATCCGTACTCCCGAATAACTTCATGGTTTTTCTTTTCGCCACATGCTATCTTTCTAATGCCGCATACAACCTTGCAGTCCGCCCAAGGATGATCTTCCCGCTTCGTCGAGCGGGTCCTTGGGTGCGTCGGATATGGATTCTCTTCCGACCGCATCCACCCCCCGTGATGCGAACGATGCCGAGGTGGGATCCCGGGAAGGGACCCGCCAGGAGGAGGAGGCCTCGGAGGTGCCGCAGGGCAACCTCCCAGACTTTGCACCGGACTCCGCCCTGGAACCTGTAGCGGCTCCAGAATCCGGCAGGCGGCCTCTTCGTAAGAAGGGAAAGACCCTGACGCCGCCGGCCTCCGTCCAACTGGAGGCACCGGATAGCTTGCTGGAGGCGCTCAACGGTGCGTCCATCGAAGAGGAACACCTCACTGTTATGAGTGCGGTGATTCAGAAGGTTCAGCTCGCCCAGAGCGGGCTGACCGAAGCCTGCAGCAGCCTTCTAACAGGCTTTGAGGTAAGAATTTTGATATATGTAAAATAATACCGCATAGACAGTAGCCCCTGATGCTCGGTTCGGTATTCGGAAAGAAAAGCCGGACTGAGGATCTAAAAAGATATACGCAGGAGTCATATAAAAAATATGTGAATATGGGATTGCAGGCTGTGCTGCTGACCTCTGCCGCACTGACTGCGGAGGTCAATACTTTGAAGCAAAGCCTCGAGCGGTCCGAGAACGAGCTCGGCCATGCCAAGAGGCAGCTCGAGGACAAGGAAGGTGAGTAACACCTTATTAAAATTGTACGTTACAGAAAAGGATTTGGTTGCAAGAAGAATGATAAGGATAACGTGAGTATTGCAGGGGCCACGAACGAGGTGGCGACCTTGAAGGAGACGGTGTCTGTGGCCGAACGTAATGCGGCCGTGGAGCGCACCGAGCGAGAGAAGCAGGATGCGCGGGTGGCGGTGGTACAGCAAGAGCTCCAGGCTCTCGTGGAAAAACATGAGAGTTTGGAGCGTGACTCGAAGACTCGAGAGTCCGAGGTTGCATCGGCTCTTGAGAGTGCAAAAGCCGCTAAGGCCGAAGCCTACAAGGCCCTCCAGGAAATCGAGGCGTTGAAGAAAATAGCGGCGGGTAAGGCATTTTTCATGCAAAGTAAGCATGTGAGTGTGAATTACCATCACTTACCTGAATTCGGAGCTCTCCAGGAGCGTTCGCAGATCTGCCCTGCAGCGTGTCCGATGCTACCGCTTTCTATAGGGCCGAGGAGGGGAGCTCGACGGAGAAGGTCTTCTGGTCTCAGTATGCTGAGGCCGGACATCCGGTGCCCCTTAGCGACCAGCTGAAGCAGCTGGTCGAGCTCCACAAGGTGGCCGAACAGGCCATGAAGGGCCTCATACTTCGGCTGTGGCCTAAGGAGGCCATGCCTGGGAGCTACTTTGGCCTGGTGCGGCGGCTAGTGGATGCGTGTCCATGGGTTGAAGTCATCAAGCACTCCGCCTGTATTGAAGGTGCCCGTCGGGCCCTTGCCCGTGCAAAGGTGCAATGGGGCAAGATGGATGCTGAGAAGCTTGTGACGGACGCGCCACCGCCGGGCAAGGAGTATCGCACGCCCGAGATGTATTATAAGAGTGTCCTGAAGGGTGCCCGCATTATTGCGGGTGAATGCTCCAAAGATGTAATATTTGAGTAGACTCGCATTTTGTTATCCTGTGCGCTGAAAACTTTGTTCATATGCGCTAAGCAACGCTTGTTAATTTAAAATATTACCTTCTGTGCGGCCGTTTATCAAATCTGAGAGATGGCAAGTCGTCGGCTTCAGCCCCCATGCCACGAGTGCTGGGGTGTTCGGGATAAATTTGAGCACTCTTGTTCCCATTTTTGGGTCCATCTAGGGAGGCGCTCAACACAACGAACAAGGCAACCGGACTTATAATGCTTGAACACTCTCACTTAGCCATAGAATTCTATAATTTTAAATTTCGGCGAAGCCCCTAGTGTTCGGAAGGCCGAATTTGGGGCGCTATCCACGCCTGGGCCGGACAAAGCCGGTTCCTCGCTCTAAGCGGCATAAGTCTTTAGGGACTCGAAAAAACCTCTCGAACAGCGACCGGCTCTCGCCTCATCATGACGGTCAGTTTTAGCTTTCTCCACTGAGGCGCTCGCCCAGCTCAACTGGGGCGCAATCGCAGTGGTTCTCCCAGTGCTACCTTAGCCGATACAATGGAACATAAGGTACCAAAACATGGGAGCCGGGCAAACCCAACTATTGACCCAAGACATGATTCGGAGCCGATGCATATAATGCTATAAGTTCGGGGTGCCGCACTTGTGAAAGTGTTCGGACTTATCACACCATGATGCGGGAAGCATAAGCCCCTGGTGTATTTAGCCGTACCAAAGTGTACGGATGCAACATGTCATATATGTATAGAAGAATGCAATTAAGCAAAAGGTGCTGCATTGTTTATTCAAGAAATACTGCTGTGAATGCAGAATGATACAAATGGTGCGATAAGCAAAGGATGGGACTATTAAACATGTCCCCCTCCAGGGGTAGGCTGCGGAATGGTGTATAAAACAGATTTAATGCTCGTAATGGAGACCACCTAGATATTCGTCATAGCCTTTCTCCTTCCCTGGCTGTTGCATCGTGAGTTCGGCAAGTCTACTGCTGGACAAGGCCTCTGATGAACGGAGTCCTGTGGGTAAAAGAAAGAGAAAGAAAAAAAGAACGACACACTTGAGAGCCCCTAGTGTGGTTAAGCCGCATTCTGGGCCTATCGTGGTCGTGCCCCTCCCCATATGCCCATGGTATCTCCAGAGCGTAATGATGTATGCGAAGGACCTGTCTTGAAATTTGGCAGGGGCTGGGGTTGGGGCCGCACTGCTACGCATGCTCGGAACGTGCCAGGTAGTCTTGTTGTAGGTTACTCCGGGTGCGTTTAGCCGTGTCCGGTCGCTTAACGGCCGGACTCGAGAATTACCTTAAGAGGCCGTGTTGTACATCTGCCGCGAGAGCCGCTGTATGTTCCTCCATTCGGAGAGAGCGTTCAGTGTTTCCGTTGACCGTGATGACTCCTCGAGGGACTGGCATCTTGAGCTTGAGGTATGCGTAGTGCGGCACCGCGTTGAACTTTGCAAATGCGGTACGTCCGAGCAGGGCATGATAGCCGCTGCGGAACCGAACTATGTCAAAGATTAACTCCTCGCTTCAGAAGTTATCCGGGGATCCGAAGACCACTTCCAGTGTAACTGAGCCTGTACAATTGGCCTCTACACCTGGTATGACGCCTTTAAAGGTCGTCTTTGGTAGGTTTAATCCTTGAGGGGTCTATGCCCATTTTGCGCACTGTATCCTGATAAAGCAGGTTCAGGCTGCTGCCGCCGTCCATCAGGACTCTGGTGAGGTGAAATCCATCGATGATTGGGTCTAAAACCAATGCGGCGAATCCGCCGTGGCGGATGCTGGTGGGGTGGTCCCTTCGATCAAAAGTGATCGGGCAGGAGGACCATGGATTGAACTTCGGGGCAACTGGCTCCATCGCGTATACATCCCTGAGTGCACGCCTCCACTCCCTTTTGGGTATGTGGGTTGCGTATATCATGTTCACCGTCCGCACTTGTGGGGGGAAACCCTTCTGTCTTCTATTGTTCGGCGGTCGGGTCTCTTCCTCGTCATTGCTATGCAGCCCCTTGTCGTTGTTTTCGGCAATTAACTTGCCTGCCTGCTTGAATACCCAATAGTCCCTGTTGGTGTGGTTAGCTGGCTTTTCGGGGGTGCCGTGTATCTGGCACGAGCGGTCGAGTATTCGGTCCAAATTGGACGGACCCAGAGTAGTTCTTTTGAATGGCTTTTTCCGCTCACCTGGTTTAGAGCCTCTGAATCCGGCATTGACTGCCGTATCCTCACTATTGTCGCGGTTAATGCGGCGTTTGTTTTTGTTGCGACGCGACCTGCCATTGCGGTCCTTGATATCCGGACTGCCAGAATTTTTGTTGAGGTTGTTGCTGCGGGCTAGCCAGCTGTCCTCACCCGCGCAGAAGCGGGTCATGAGTGATGTGAGGGCTGCCATGGATTTCGGCTTTTCTTGTCCTAAGTGCCGGGCAAGCCACTCGTCGCGGATGTTATGTTTGAAGGCCGCGAGGGCCTCCGCATCCGGACAGTCGACGATTTGATTTTTCTTAGTTAGGAACTGTGTCCAGAATTGTCTGGCCGATTCTTCTGGCTGCTGAATTATATGGCTTAGGTCGTCAGCGTCTGGTGGTCGCACGTACGTGCCTTGGAAGTTATCGAGGAATGCGGCTTCCAGGTCTTCCCAACTCCCAATTGACTCTGCTGGCAAGCTGTTAAGCCAATGTCAGGCCTGTCCTTTAAGCTTGAGTGGGAGGTATTTGATGGTGTGGAGATCATCACCGCGGGCCATGTGGATATGAAGGAGATAGTCCTCGATCCAAACCGCGGGGTCTGTTGTGCCATCATAAGATTCAATGTTCACGGGTTTAAACCCTTCGGGGATTTGATGATCCATTACTTCATCTGTGAAGCATAGTGGGTGTGCGGCGCCTCTGTATTGGGCGATATCACGACGAAGTTCAAGAGAGCTTTGTCTACTGTGTTCGGCCCGGCCGGACTTACTGTGTCCGGCGCGACGGTTGTCGTCACGTATCAGGGGGCGCCCACGCGATCCATAGATCGATCTAGATTGTCTTGCCTTATCCTCCAATATATCTCACAAGTCCAGAGCGTTCCCCTGTGGCCTTGTGCTTTTCGAGCGATGCCGGGGTACGGTTCTAGTGGAGGGCCTAGAGGCCTCTCTGTCGCGGCCACGGGGTGGTCGGTCAGCCGTATTGTCTGCTGGTGATGCAGGTTCATATGCCTCCTCCTCTAATCGGGGGAGCAGCTTGCGTTTAGGGTAGCTTTTGGAGGGGCGTTCGAGCTCATGCTCTTCTGCCGCAAGGACTTCATTCCATCTGTCGGCTAGCAGATCTTGATCAGCTCTGAGCTGCTGCTGCTTTTTCTTGAGGCTGTTTGCCGTGGCCATAAGCCTGCGTTTAAAATGCTCTTGTTCGACGGGATCCTCAGGCACGATGAATTCGTCGTCGTCATCGAGGCTTGCCTCGTCTCCGGAGGGAGGCATGTAATCCTCTACCTCTTCGTCTGCTGTTCTCTCATGAGGGCTAGCATCTCCGTCCTCCTGTGCTGAATCTTGCTGGAGGGGGTTGTCTTCGGCACTGTCTAGGGTGTTATTATCTCCGGTGCCAGAATCTTCATTCTTGCTGTGGCGGGATTTAGAGCGGCGCCGCTGACGCCGGCGCTTGGGCTATTTCTTGGAGGGGTCATCCTCCGCTATTCCTTCGCCATTCCCATCCTTTGGGATATCCACCATGTATATGTCATATGATGAGGTGGCTTTCGAGTGCCCAGTAGGCGCTGGTTCTTGGTCGTCTCCGGCATCGTCGTCCATACCGTTGATGTCTTCGGAGTCGAAGTCTAGCATGTCGGTTAGATCGTCGACAGTGGCTACTAAGTGGGTGGTGGGTGGGCTTTGAATTTCTTCGTCGTCCACATCCCAACCGTCCTGACCGCGGTCCGGCCAGGGCTCTCCTGATAACGAGAGATACTTTAGCAAACTCAAGATGTCGCCGAAAGGTGAGTGTTGAAAGATGTCCGCAGCGGTGAATTCCATGATCGGCGCCCAATCGGATTCAATTGGAGGGGGCGCGGGTGCTTCGGAGTCCGGCGAGGAGTCCGGCACCTCGGAGTCACGAGCTTCATGAGGGACAAGGTCCGTGTTTGGCTCCATCACCGTAGAGGTTGCAGCGCCCGAAGCGGTGTCTAGCCATCTGTCCTCGATCTGCGCAGCCGGCTCCGAATTGAGGATTGGAGCGGACTTGTGTGCGGCCTGCAGGGCACTGTCCGGCTGCAGAGCTAAATCATGCCCATCGTGACAGTGCGGCGCGCTCGGCTGTGGCTCGAATCCATCGAAGATCAAGTCTCCGCGGATGTCAGTCGTGAAGTTCAAACTTCCAAACCTGACCTGACGGCCAGGGGCGTAGCTTTCGATCTGCTCCAGATGGCCAAGCGAATTGGCCCGTAGTGCAAAGCCGCCGAATACGAAGATCTGTCCGGGGAGAAAGGTCTCACCCTGGACTGCGTCGTTGTTGATGATCGAAGAAGCCATCGAGCCTATCGGTGACGACACAGAGGAACTCTCAATGAAAGCACCAATGTCGGTGTCAAAACCGGCGGATCTCGGGTAGGGGGTCCCGAACTGTGCGTCTAGGCGGATGGTAACAGGAGACAAGGGACACAATGTTTTACCTAGGTTCGGGCCCTCTTGATGGAGGTAAAACCCTACGTCCTGCTTGATTGATATTGATGATGTGGGTATTACAAGAGTAGATCTACCACGAGATCAAGGAGGCTAAACCCTAGAAGCTAGCCTATGGTATGATTGTTGTTCGTCCTATGGACTAAAGCCATCCGGTTTATATAGACACCGGAGAGGGCTAGGGTTACACAGAGTCGGTTACAATGGTAGGAGATCTACATATCCGTATTGCCAAGCTTTCCTTCCACGCCAAGGAAAGTCCCATCCGGACACGGGACAAAGTCTTCAATCTTGTATCTTCATAGTCTTGGAGTCCGGATGATGATGATAGTTCGGCTATCCGGACACCCCCTAGTCCAGGACTCCCTCAGCCATCGTCTGGGATGCGTACGAGGCATGCATGGGAAGTGTCTGACTTGTGCATGGATGGTTTGACCATTGTATGACTTGCATCTAGCTAGCTTTTGTATAGATGATATATGAAGTCGCAGATGGATACAGCCGACCCAAGCAAGGCAACACACGCGCGTGCTGACGGAGGCGGCGTGGAACAGGGGCTGGAGCGGCGAGCGCGCGGATGATGACGCGCCGCGCCGTGCGGCCGTGCCGGGGGCGGAGCACGGCGCAGTTCGGTGGTGATGACGAAGAGGCCGAGGCCGATGATGAGGATGCACCGCCCCATGCGGTCGCCTCAGGGGCATGTCAAAGTCGACCCCCCGACGCTACCGGAGAGACGGCGCGATGCCGTGATGATGAAGAGGGCGAGGCCGACGACGAGGACGCGCCGTCCCGCATGACCGCTCCGGGGCGGGTTGAAGTAGAGCCCCTGAGCGCTACCGGAGAGACGACGGCAACACCGCGGTGATGATGACGAAGAAGGCGATGCCGACGACGAGGACACGCAGTCTCGAGTAGCCGCCCCGGGGGGGGGTGTCGATGTTGAGCCCCCGAGCACAACCGGAGATGGTGTGATGCTGCAGTGATGATGATGAATATGGTCCCGCCCGGACCAATGTTCCGCGGCAGCTGTGGTATCATAGTACCCCCCACGGTGGACGCCAACTGTTGGGGTTATCTCGCGGGCGGGTTCGCGAGATGACAAATGCCACGAGGTGGCTTGTGGTGAGGGCAAGACTGCTTTGGAGATCCGGGGATGGGATTGGGCAAACAACATGTAGTGATTCACCCAGCTTTGGAGCTTTCCGGAGAGATAATACTCCTACTGCTGCATGTGTGAATATATATGCAGTGTATATGTCTGGCAATACAAAGTTTCTCCTGGAGCTGTATTTGAGAGAGGCAGTAGCCGAGAGCTAGCTAGCTAGTGGCCGCATGTGCCTGAGCATGTGTGTGTGTGTGAGTCCATACGTGAGGGAGAGAGTGGATGGATGGATGTGTGCTTTTTTATATAGTGTGAGCTAGCTTGTGGTGTAAGCCATGTAGGCATGGGTGTGTGCTTGGGATGTAAGCTAGCTAGTGTAGCTTACATCCCAAGCGGTGTGTAGCTTGGGAGCTAGGCTAAGTTTTGTCCCTGAGGCATTTTATAAATCAATGCCCGGGGGACAAAGTACACTGTAGATGATGCTGTGTGTGACGAGCGAACAGTGTATGCTTTATCAGCAACAGTGGTCACAATATGGCCGTCTTGTTGGTGTCGGGTCAGATGAGATGTCGTAGTTGACTTCACGTAACAGGCCGGCTGGAGCAGCCGGACAGGGACCCGGCCGTGCGGCTGGGTTGAGGAGTCCGGGCGGGTTGAGGGAGTTGGCCAGGTTGAGCAACCCGGCCAAGTGCGAGCCGGGTTGAGGGGCATTGCTGGCCCCGGTGTTCTTGAAGCGTCATTCGCCGTCTTGGGCCTACCCGGGGGTCATCCCCCCAACAGGGTCCTCGGCCCAATCCAACTGATCGGGAGACGACGTGGTGAATACCCCGTAGTCCTGGACACCGTCACCCGCCTTGCAATGCCGAAGACAATCTACGCCGAACTCATCGTCATTGAAGCCTGGTTCAGGGGCTACTGAGGGAGTCCTGGATTAAGGGGTCCTCGGATAGCCGGACTATATACATATGCCAGACTATTGGGCTATGAATATACAAGATAGAAGACTTCGTCCCGTGTCCGGATGTGACTCTCCTTTGTGTGGAAGGCAAGCTTGGTGATTCGGATATGAAGATTCCTTTCTCTGTAACCGACTCTGCGTAACCCTAGACCCCTCCGGTGTCTATATAAACCGGAGGGTGTATTCCATAGGACAAGAACAATCATAATCATAGGCTAGCTTCTAGGGTTTAGCCTCTACGATCTCGTGGTAGATCAACTCTTGTAATACTCATATCATCAAGATCAATCAAGCAGGAAATAGGGTATTACATCCACCGAGAGGGCCCGAACCTGGGTAAACATTGTGTCCCCCGCCTCCTGTTACCATTAGCCTTAGACGCACAGTTCGGGACCCCCTACCCGAGATCCGCCGGTTTTGACACCGACAACAACCATTGTAAGTACCTGAAACTACATTCTTGCTTACACATCTTTGTAGATTCTAGACTGGGGACGGGTGGGGCATTGGATAGGTGGTAAGGGTTTGTAGGCCTCTAAGCGATGCTTGCTGCTCCACCTCCGACGGCATTTTATTTTCCAGTGAAGATACACCATTTTTTTAGATCTGTAAATTCGATTCATTTTGGCACGAAATATGCATGTCAGTCCCAGCTTTGGGTTGCCATCCACCGCCTAGCTTCCAAGACTTGCTCTCAGACAACTGCTTGGCACTTAAGCCCATAATGTCAGGGAGAAGGGAGGGAGCGATAGTGCCTCTACATACCCTTGACCGCTCACCCAAGTTGGGCAATGAGCTAAGAGAACCAATGCCATGCTTGTTCTTGATGGCCCATGATACGTCTCCAACGTATCTATAATTTTTATTGTTCCATGCTATTATATTATCTGTTTTGGATGTTTTATATGCATTAATATGTTATTTTATATTATTTTTAGGGCTAACCTATTATCCTAGAGCCCAGTGCCAGCTTCTATTTTTTTCCTTGTTTTTCAGCTTCGCAGAAAAGGAATACCAACCGGAGTCCAAACGGAATAAAACCTTCGCGATGATTTTTCTTGGACAAAAAGACACCCAGGAGACTTGGAGATCAAGTCGGAAGAGCCAGGAGGCGGCCACAAGGGGGTAGGGCGCATCCCCCCTGCCTTGTGGGCCCCTCGTGACTCCACCGACCTACTTCTTCGTCCTATATATTCCCAAATATCCCCAAACCACCAGAAGCATCCACGAAAACACTTTTCCACCACCGCAACTTTCTGTTCCCATGAGATCACATCTAAGGGCCTTTTCAGGCATCCTGCTGGAGGGGGATTCGATCACGGAGGGCTTCTACATCAACTCTATTGCCCTTCCGATGAAGCGTGAGTAGATTACCTCAGACCTACGGGTCCATAGCTAGTAGCTAGATGGCTTACTCTCTCTCTCTTTTATTCTAAATACCATGTTCTCCTCGATGTTCTTGGAGATCTATCCGATGTAATCTTCTTTTGCGGTGTGTTTGTCAAGATCCGACGAATTGTGGATTTGTGATCAGCTTATCTATGAATATTATTTGAATCTTCTTTGAATTCTTATGTGCATGATTTGATATGTTTGTAATTCTCTTCGAACTATCGGTTTATTTTGGCCAACTAGATTTGTTTTTCTTGCAATGGGAGAAGTGCTTAGCTTTGGGTTTAATCTTGCGGTGTCCTTTCCCAGTGACAGTAGGGGCAGCAAGGCACGTATTGTATTGTTGCCATCGAGGATAAAAAGATGGAATTTACATCATATTCCTTGAGTTTATTCCTCTACATTATGTCATCTTACTTAATGCGTTACTCTGTTCTTCATGAACTTAATACTCTAGATACAGGCAGGAGTTGGTCGATGTGTGGAGTAATAGTAGTAGATGCAGGCAAGAGTCGGTCTACTTGACATGGATGTGATGCCTATATTCCATAATCATTGCCTTAGATATCATCATAACTTTGCGCTTTTCTATTAGTTGCTCGACAGTAATTTGTTCACCCACCGTATTATTTGCTATCTTGAGAGAAGCCACTAGTGAAATCTATGACCCCGGGGTCTATTTTCCATCATATAAGTTTTCCGATCTATTATTTTGCAATCTTTTACTTTTCGATCTATAAACCAAAAATATCAAAAATATTTACTTTACCTTTTGTTTAGTTTCATCAATCTCTATTAGATCTCACTTTTGCAAGTAACCAGGAAGGGATTCACAACCCCTTTATCTCATTGGGTGCAAATTGTTTGATTGTTTGTGCAGGTATTGGTGATTTGTGCGTTGTCTCCTACTGGATTGATACCTTGGTTCTCTAACTGAGGGAAATACTTATCTCTACTTTGTTGCATCACCCTTTCCTCTTCAAGGAAAAAACCAACACAAGCTCAAGAAGTAGCAACCCACAATTATAGGGGATCAATCGTAGTCCATTCGATAAGAAGGGTGTCTAACCCAACGAGGAGAACAAGGAAATGACAAGTGGTTTTCAGCAAGGTATTCTCTGCAAGAACTGAAATTATAAGTAACGAGTAGTTTGATATCAAAATAATATGTAACGAGCAAGTAACGATAATGGTAACAAAAGTGCAGCAAGGTATCCCAATCCTTTTGAGGCAAAGGACAGACCAAAACGATCTCTCATAATAAGTAAAATGTTCTTGAGGGTGCACGGGAATTTCATCTAGTCACTTTCATCATGTTGGTTTGATTCGTGTTCGCTACTTTCATAATTTAATATGTGGGTGGACCTATGCTTAGGTGTTGTTCTTACTTGAACGAACCTCCTACTTACGATTAACCCCCTCACAAGCATCCGCAACTACGAGGATAAAATCTAACCATAGCATTAAACTTTTGGATCCAAATCAGCCCCTTACGAAGTAGTGCATAAACTAGGATTTAAGCTTTTGTTACTCTCGCAACCCATCTTCTAATAACTAATCCACAATGCATTCCCTTAGTCCCTAATAAGGTGAAGTGCCATGTAGTTGACGTTCACATGACACCACTAAGGGAATCACAACATACATATCATCCAAATATCAAACACATATCAAGTTCACATGATTACTTGCAACAAGATTTCTCCCGTGACCTCAAGAACATTAGTAACTACTCACAAATGATAATCATACTCAAGATGAGAGGGGTATTAAATAGCATAATGGATCAGAACATATAATCTTCCACCGAATAAACCATATAGTTATCAACTACAAGATGTAATCAACACTACTAGTCACCCACAAGCACCAATCGAAGGTTCCGATACAAAGATTGAACACACACTGGTATGCATCGGTGATATACAAACGGTTTTAAACCCCTTTCCACAATGGCATTTTGAACCGTCGCCAAGTGAGTGTGGGCGATTGGGGGGCCCTTCCCACACGACCCAGAAATCGTCGGGGATAGGCCCTCCTGGGACACCAAATGAGTTCATGTGCGATCGGGTGACCCATGGAAACCCAATCATTTCCGTAGGTATGTACATCCCACACGGTGAATCCCAGAAAATATATCCATAGGTATGTACATCCCACATGGTGAATCCTAGAAAAACATTTCCATAGGTATGTATATCACACACAGTCAATCCAAGGAATACATTTCCGTTCTTATGTACATCCCACACGGTCAAACCAGGGAAAACATTTCCGTTCGTATGTACATCCTACACATGTTTATGTATAGGATCGTGTGTGATACGTGTAACTATCACACATGCTCTGCCTTGGTTAATCGTTTGCTTTTATCAACTACATTACACACAATTCGATGAAGAAAATTGTGTGGAAGTGGGCTATCCATCACAAGCGCTTTTACTTCTAGAACCGTTTGCAAAGTTCCATGACCCATTTGGCAGAATTATTAGTTTACAATTAATAGTTCCAGTATTACGGAAATTCACATTTCATATCGAACAGCTGTTTGCCAATTTCATATCAGGCACATAGATATATTTTAACATTACAGTACGATAGCTACCGAAAAACAGCACAAGACATCATATAGATAGTTCAACTTCATAAAAACAATGTTAGAACAATATATTCATTTCCCTAATCGAGATCAACTAGGCTCGCCTTATCCACCTCTGCTTTTAGTTCAATAAGAACCTGTTTTGCACTGGCCAACTAGAAAGTGCCTCCTCCTTCGCCAACACCATCTTACCAAAGTCTGATTTAAAAAATCTGAGATCATTCTCCACTTTCCTCTTTTTATCGCGCATCTTCAAATATTCTTCAGCGTTGACAACACTATCTCTAAGCCTACCTCTGTTCTCTTCCTGATACATGCTCCAGAGCTTTGCTAGGCACATCTTCAAAGACTGTGGCCACTCTTGATCAACCCACTCCAAGTAAGAACACTTCCATTCATCCTATAATATTTAAAACTAGATCAGTAACAATTGTAGGGAAAATGGGTTTATAGGAACATGAGAAATCACCAATACTTATTTTGAAAAACTGAAGAAACGGGTTAATTATGACATATCTTCTCAAAAAGATCAATGTGCAAATGAATTAATTGCTACTGACACAACAACCAAATTCTGAAACATCAAAATCTATAATTAACTACAACAACGCTACAAGTTCTTACTCATGTACAATAAATAACAAATTGAATAAGAGGAAGGTAAATATAACTGCAACAACATAGCGACAGTGTTTGGATGACAGCAAATTGATACTAACAGGTGTGTACATGCACAAATTTAGTAACATAGAACTAATAGCACTAAGGCGTCCACTATGTATACCAAAACCGGTGAAAAGACAACTATTGCTACATCTCGCACCGGTGCCCTGCACTGGCGAGCCGATGCAGCGGAAAAAAATCAGGGACCCGAACTCCGAAGCACCTAGTTGCTCCGATGCCCAGTTCCTTCGTGCCATAAAGATTTAGTATTTTACTGCTTGGTTGCTCGGATGTGTGGACAAGTTGGCTCCACAAAGTGCTGAAGCGGTGCCAAATAATTTTCTAATGGCACCACTAATGAGATGGCAACATTTTTAGATACTAGGTACAAACTGTGACACTGTCTTAGGATGCGTTTGGTTGAAGGTGTGGTATGAATGTGTTGGGACCGTGACAGTGTCTGAATCACATCTAACAAATGATTTTTAACAACGAAAGAGGGTCTAACCTTCTCTGCAAATGCCAGAAACTTCCTCCCATTGTCCACAGATTCAAATGCAACTAGCTTCACACATGGAGATTTATGGTGACAACGAGCATACAGATCTTCAGCCACCCCGCTCCATTCATTGCAAGTGATGGTTCTAGGGAACTACAAGAGGAAGAAATGACTCAAATTGATCGTCGGGTAAAAATCCTTCATTCAAAGTCATAGCCCGAGTAATAGAAAAGATGCATACCCGGGTGGTGAAGGAGTCATCATCGGAGGAGGAACCGGTGGAGAGGTCTTTGAAGAAGACCATGGCGACCCCGGCGGTAGGATGCAGGATGGCGAGAGCGAGGAAGCAAGCGAGGAAGAGGCTATAGCTTAGAAAGGAAAGAAGGAGGAAACATGGAAAATGTGACTTGTGGTTGGGGAGAAAAGGGGATGGGGAGGGGGAGGGTATATATTTTGGCGGTAGGCCAAAAATTTTGCAATGTTGAGGGAAACTTTGCGCGCGGTGCCGCCGGACACCATTCACTTTGAATGATATTGTGCATCACAAACGATTCTTCTGCTTAACGCGCATGGGATGAATTTGATAATTGAAATTTTGGTGGAAATTTCCCCGCGTAGGTCATTGCATAATTTCACATTGCTTGCTAATTTGGGCACACAAAACAGCGTACAGCACATAGACCAGACTAAATCGAGCAATTTTAGTAATTAAACAAAGACAGTTCACCTAAACATTGCTCTAACAAAAGACTAGCATTAAAAACAAAGCCTAAGTACGAATAATTTTAACAAATCCGCCGCCATGCCAACCTATGAATTTCCGGTGTGAGATGAGATGTCGATGACTTGTCCTGGCGACATGTCACCGTTGGTGGACTCTGCGTCCCCCCTGCTGAAGTCGACCGCGTCCTCGTCCTCGTCCTCGGCGCCGCCCTCAAGGTTGTAGTACTCGTAGTAGTGGCTGCGCCAGAGCTCGCGTTGGTACTCCACCGCCGATTCCTCGACGGAAAGACTCTTTTATACCTCGACCTGGGCCACGCGCAACTCCTCCTCCCCGGGCTCCTTGATCTTCATCGCCTCCTGCATATCCAGCTCCCACTTGATGACCTCATGAGGAAGCAGGTGCTCCATGGCCGCCGCCGCCTTTTCGGACATGGGTTGCATGCTGGATTCAGAGGTGGCCTGGAATATCTTGGCGTGGATGGCCCCGACCCGGGCCAGGGCGACATCGGCGGCACGGATGGCAACTCGAGTGGTCTCGGCATTTGCAGCCGCCGTCGCAGCAGCAGCTACAGCCGTCTCGGCTGCTATAGCTGCCTTGTCGATTACCGCAGACGCCCTCTCGGCGGAAGCGGCTGCACTCAATGCGTATGCGGTGGCACTCTCAGTGTAGGCGGTCGCGCTCTCGAAGCAGGCGGCGGCGCTCAGGGGGGAGGGGGGAGGGCGACCATCGTACGGGCCTTCACGAAGCATTTCCACGCGTCATATTTGCAAGAAGGGGTGCGGTAATGGGGATCGGGATTTGTGGATCTGGGGGTTGCCGGCACTAGAGCAGATGAGTCAGCGAAGCTTAAGGAGGAAGACTTAAATAGACCCAGATTTTTTCATCACAAACGATTCCTACAAAACAGCTGTGTGTGATGTTGTAGATATTTTTTATTAGCTGTGAAAGACGAATTTGGAGTAAAGTGGCAGCGGATGATGTTTTAAATGTACGAGAAAATTTGTAGTACTAATACAACTGTCATGTTAAATTTTGGAAAATTTTAGGGGTCATTTGACCTTTTAAGACATTTAAGTGATTTTCTAGCCATTTAATGACCGTAATTGAAATTTGAACTACATGTACATGCAACAGCTAACCAAAACAGTTTGAAAAGTCATATTTTGTGTACTTGTGTGCGATTTAATTCCACGTGCAGTAAATTGGAAGGAATTTTCAAACATATTGGTCTAACGGCTATGACGCAATTAAGCATGAAGTGCCATGGCATTTAAATTCCAAAAAATTAAAAACATGAAACCTTGCTTGAGGTAATGTCATACCACCAAGATGATGTGGTACAAAAATTGGCCTGTTTGACGAAAGTTTGGACACATACCCCTCACAAACTGGAGCAACTCACTAGAAGGCTCGTGGTTCCGAGAGGGAACAATGCATGTTTGCTGACGAACATCATATAGCTTCCTCTTACGGCCTTCAAAAAATTTCTACGTGTAATGTGCACTGATACTAACTGACACGTGAAAATTTGGAAAATTTCAGGGGTCATTTGACCTTTTGAAGTCATTTAAGTGATTTTCTAACCATTTAATGACCGTAATTCAAATTTGAACTAGATGTACATGCAACGGCTAACCATAACGGTTTGAAAAATCATGTTTGTGTACTTGTGTGCAAGTTAATTCCATGTGCATTAAATTAGAAGGAATTTTCAAACATATTGGTCTCACGGCATGGACACATGCATGGAGTGCCATGGCATTTTAATTCCAAAATATTAAAAAAATTATCAGGAAAACATGAAACTTTGCTTGATGTAATGTGATGCCACCAAGATGATGTGGTACAAAAATTGGCCTCTTTGACAAAAGTTTGAACACACACCCCTCAAAAACCGAAGAAACTCACTAGAAGGCTCGTGGTTCCGAGAGGGAACAATGCATGTTTGATGACGAACGACAGATAGCTTCATCTTACGGCCTTCAAAAAATTTCTACGTGTAATGTGCACTGATACAAACTGTCATGTGAAAAATTGGAAAATTTCATGAGTCATTTGACCTTTTGAAGACATTTAAGTAATTTCCTAGCCATTTAATGACTATAATTCTAATTTGAACTAGATGTACGTGCAAGGGCTAACCAAAACGGTTTGAAAAAAATCATATTTGTGTACTTGTGTGCGAGTTAATTCCATGTGCAGTAAATTATAAGGAATTTTCAAACATATTGGTCTCACAGCATGGATACATGTACATGCATGGAGTGCCATGGCATTTTTATTCCAAAAAATTAAAAAATGAACAGGAAAACATGAAACGCTTGATGTAATGTCATGCTAGCAAGATGATGTGTTACAAAAATTGGCATGTTTGACGAAAGTTTGACACACACCCCTCACAAACCAAAGCAACTCACTAGAAGGCTCGTGGTTCCGAGAAGGAAACAATGCATTTTTTATGACGAACGGCAGATTACTTCCTCTTACGGCCTTTAATTTTTTCTACGTGTAACGTGCACTAATACAACTGTCATGTGAAAATTTGGAAAATTCCGGGGGTCATTTGACCTTTTGAAGACATTTAAGTGATTTTGTAGCCATTTAATGACCGTAATTCAAATTTGAACTACATCTACATGCAACGGCTAACCATAACGGTTTGAAAAATCATATTTGTGTACTTGTGTGAGAGTTAAAAAATCATCAGACGATGTAAATATCTGGTGTTCAAAAAATAAAATGTAAAATATGGCAAGACAACCGGCCCCACACGATTAGCACTCTATTTTGCACCTCGAGGTTTGTAAGGTGAGTGGTGGGCTTTATTAATCAAACACGGTTCTACATTGGGAACCGTCAGCTATTATCTTCACACACGGATTTTGCTGCGGAAATCGTGTGTAATTCAAACTACAGTACTCGTAAATTCCAGCAACCGGCACATGTACTATTCCCGTCGATCTAGATACTAACCGCTTATAAATACTACCTTGCTCATGTCATCCCGCCTGCATTCTCATCTAGATCCTCCCCTTGCTCGCCCTCTCTCTCTCTCTATATATATATATATATATATATATATATATATATGTATATATATATATATATATCAAATTTCTGCCATGGCGCCACCGGTCTGCCCACGCGCCAACGAGGAGTCACCACCCCCCCTGAGGACGCTCACTCGAAGAGCAGTGACGAGGACACCTACACGCCGCCAGACGAGGTTGCACTGGACCCCCCAACTTTGGATTAGTTTTGGAGCCAGTATGATCTTTGTCTTTGGAAGTCGCTGCCGCCGGCTGAGAAAGCCAGGCAAGTGGCTTTCAAGAAGGAGATGGCGGAGGAGGATGTCAGGTACCAGGCGGCCTGTGAAGCCCGTGATGTCGCCTGGAAAAAGGAGGCGGCGGAGCTTTGGGGGCGGGTGTGTCGTTGTGCGAAGGAGGTGTACGAAGACGTGTACTTTGTGAGGAAGGCCAGGGGTGCTAAGCGGCTCGTCGCTGCATGGAGCTGGGCCCATAAGCTCCAGCGTGCCACCGACGAGGAGCTCCGGTGGGCGCCCAATGAAATGGAAAGATCATTCGCCCGCGTCCGCCTACAAGAGGCAGATCGACACGTCAAGCGCTGCGAGGCGGAGGAGGCAGAGTACTTCCTCCGCTCTAGGAAGACACCGCGCACCAGGGAGATGTTGGCGAGGGGCTGTAGGAATATTGACACCAAGAGGGATTATTAGTTTTAGTATTGTTTGTTTTCAATTTTATGCGTTATACCTAGTAGTTAAGTATCATCACGTATATGTGATGATATTATATATATTCTGTGATGAACTAATGAACAATTAATATTATATATATTATGAATTCCATTTTCTATCTATTTTTGTATACTAATTTGAATCTACTTGTTATCATCCACATATACAAAATGGAAAGCGTATAAACACACATTGCAACAAAACATATAAGAACGGAAAATAGAGTACACACATTGAAACAGAGCAATAAACAAAGCAATAGGATGATTGTTGTGAATACATAGCTATCCATGTCAAAATGACTCAACAAAATAAAACACATCCATGAGACCATGACCAGCAGCCCTTGCCTACGGTAGCTCTTGGCTCTGCCAGAACTCGTGTAGGCGTTCGTCCAAGCAGTCGACATGCTCGCGGTACATCTGGAGCGCGATCTCGAGCTCCAAGTTGGCTTTTTCATCAGAGATTACCACCCCGAGGATGCGACAACCATGTTTCTCTACTGCGCTCAGGTGGACACCTGGGCCAAGGAGGCAGTCGAGCCTACTGACCAGCGTGTTGGCATCGAGCGGTCCGTGGACAAGGCGAACGGCACGACCCATGCGAACGGCGCAGCGGGCATCCGGTGCAAGTACGACGCGACCATCCTATGGTGCAAGTATGGTGTAGAGGGCACGTGCCCACTCCTGGCGAGGAATAGGGGTACTCACGGGACGTGTACCCACCTGTGATGCCCTGTCGATAGCAGGCAAGCATCGATGGATCTGCTCTTGCTGTGCGGCACGCCGCACCTCTCGCTCTGCGGTGCTCCAACGCTCTCGTCGTGCGGCAAGATGCAGCCTATCGGTGCAGATGCACCTAGCTTGCTCTGTGGCGCGCCATCGATCATGTTGTGTGGTGAGCTGCAGCCTCTTGGCGCTGACATGCCTATCTTGATCCGTGGCGCTGAAGCGCCATGCACCAAAGGTCTGCTCAACCCTGGCGATGACGCGCATCACGGCGTCGTCCATCGTGTTGCCGGGGAGCACCGCGGCCTCGACAGGCCGTGGTGCCTTCTGGTTTTCCTCGTTGACGAGGTTGATGGCAGAGGCGGCGCTTTTGTGCGTTGGCATGCTTGGAAAAGGTGGATGTGCTACAGGCTGCGCTTGTTCCCTCCGTGCATCGCGCTGCGCCTAGGTTTATGTGCAATATCACTGGGTGGTGGGAAACAGGCGAGGAAATGGCGGGAAACGGTGGCGTGTTCATAGAACACCATCAATTAATGGAAACTTACAACATAAACTTAATAGAACACCATCGAGGTAGCACAAGAACTGGATGGTGATGAGATGAACACGGACCACACTAGGGATCCGGTCGGTGATGAATTCATCAATCACAAACGATTGTACACTAGCAAGCATTTGCCCACAACACACACGGCTTATTCCATCACAAACAGGTCGGACGGATCAATTGTGTGCCACGTATACATATTGTCAAAAAGTAATGCGGTAGACCTTCTTTAACATATGTTAAAAATAAAAAAAATGAAAAACAAGGACCTTGAGGTTAAATTAGCTGAGGGAATGGGTCATTTTGGTCATTTCACCGATATGACCCATCCTATTAGTTAATTTAACAAAAACACAGCTTCCCATACAGTCACCCATCCGATGGCTACTCCAGCCTGAGCACACTTAACTTGAGAGTTCTCTTAGATGAGCTACTGGTGGAACAACTAGTCCTTGCTGATATAGGATGCCTCTTCGCATCCTTACGACGTATCCGGATGACTACCCGTCCCCTAGTGGCCAATACATGTTGTGTAGACAAAGCATATCACATACGTCTTATTAGAAGCAATCATCTGTGTTATTATCGATCTTCACACACATTTCTGATTACATACCTATTTGCCGCGTATCACACACATCTTGTTATATTGAACCGTTTTTGTTCTCTTGTCTCAACGCGAATAGTTCATCCGAGTGAACCGCATGTTGTATATCGCACAAACACCTTGATCTGGCTGACCGTTTGTTTTGTGTTGCCTAATCACAAACAGTTCATCCGAGTGAACTGTAGGCTGTGTATCGCACACGCCTTCATCTGGCTGCCTTTTTCTTTTGTTCCTCCTCATCGCAAATAGTTAATTGAACTGAATCGTATGCCCTGCATCACACACACAACTAAAATCTGATCCGTTTTTGATGCATCTGTTGTCGCAAATGTTTTGCACATTTTAGACGGTTCTTTGACACCACCTTTTTCGATTATTGCATCGCACACAATTTCTCTAAGGGTCTCTGATCATAGTGTCGCGTTAGCAGCATCCTGCAGTAGTGACAAGAGATGAACTAGGGTTTGAGAGGAGATAGTGTTGTTGAAGATGTTGATGGAGATAGCCCTCCCCAAAATGGGGGAGTTGTTGGTGATGACGATGACAATGATTTCCCCCTTCGGGAGGGAAGTTCCCCCGGCAGAATCGCTCCACCGGAGGGCAAAAGTGCTTCTGCCCAAGTTCTTTTTTTTCCACCATACTTTCACATTCCACGGCTAACCGAATCCACGGGTGTCGTCTGATAAGTGTCCAACGTATCTATAATTTTGTATTGTTCCATGCTATTATATATCTATTTTGGATGTTTTATATGCATTAATATGTTATTTTATATTAGTTTCGGGACTAACCTATTAACCTAGAGCCCAGTGTCAGTTCCTGTTTTCCTTGTTTTTGAGTTTCGCATAAAAGGAATACCAAACGGAGTCCAAACGGAATGAAACCTTCACCATGAGGACCAGAAGACAACTAGGAGACTTGGAGATGAAGTCGGAGGAGCCACAAGGCAGCCACAAGGATGGATGGCGCGCCCAGGGGGGTAGGGCGCGCCCCTCATGACCCTCCTCACCTAATTCTTTCACCTATATATTCCCATAGATCCCCAAACCACCAGATGCATCCATGAAAACACTTTTCCACCGCCGCAACCTTTTGCACCTGTGAGATCCCATTTAGGGACCTTTTCCGGCACCTTGCCGGAGAGGAAATAAATCACGGAGGGCTTCTACATCAACTATATTGCCCATCCGATGAAGCGTGAGTGTTTACCACAGACCTACGGGCCCATAGCTAGTAGCTAGATGGCTTCTTCTCTCTCTTTGGTTCTCAATACCATGTTCTCCTAGATGTTCTTGGAGATCTATTTGATGTATTACTTTTTTGCGGTGTGTTTGCCGAGATCCAATGAATTGTGGATTTATGAACAGCTTATCCATGAATATTATTTGAATCTTCTCTGAATTCTTTTATGCGTGATTTGATATCTTTGTAATTCTCTTTGAACTATCGGTTTGGTTTGGCCAACTAGATTGGTTTTTCTTGCAATGGAAGAAGTGCTTAGCTTTGGGTTCAATCTTGTGGTGTCCTTTCCTAGTGACAGTAGGGGCAGCAAGGCACGTATTGTATTGTTGCCATTGAGGATAAAAAGATGGGGTTTTCATCATATTGCTTGAGTTAATTCCTCTACATCATGTCATCTTACTTAATGTGTTACTCTGTTCTTCATGAACTTAATACTCTAGATGCAGGCAGGAGTCCGTCGATGTGTGGAGTAATAGTAGTAGATGCAGAATCGTTTCGGTCTACTTGACACGAACATGATGCCTATATTCATGATCATCGCCTTAGATATCGTCATAACTTTGCGCTTTTCTATCAATTGCTCGGCAGTAATCTGTTCACTCACCATATTATTTGCTACCTTGAGAGAAGCCTCTAGTGAAACCTATGGCCCCGGGGTCTATTTTCCATCATATTAGTTCCCGATCTTCTATTTTCTATCATGTTAGTTTCTGATCTACTATTTCTGCAATCTTTTACTTTTCGATCTATAAACCGAAAATACCAAAAATATTTACTTTATCGTTTATCTATCTCTATCATATCTCACTTTTGCAAGTAACTATGAAGGGATTGACGACCCCTTTATCGCGTTGGGTGCAAGTTGTTTGATTGTTTGTGCAGGTATTCAGTGATTTGTGTGTTGTCTCCTATTGGATTGATACCTTAGTTCTCAAATGGAGGGAAATACTTATCTCTACTTTGCTGCATCACCCTTTCCTCTTCAAAGGAAAAACCAACACAAGCTCCAGAAGTAGCAACGTCCATAGCAACACTTTCCAAGTAATTTATTATTTGACAACATAAAGTAAATTCATTTTTCATTTCGGGACTGGGCATCCCTAATACCTTTGTTGTACTCTCGTGTAATGACAAGTGAATAAACACTCATCTTGAGAATAACACATCTAGCATGGAAATATATCAGCCACCCCTACCGTTTCATGAGTGGTACGATCACACAAAAGAGAAATTTATTTTGAAAATTAGAGATGGCACATACAAATTTGCTTAGAATGGCACAGAAATACCGCATAGGTAGGTATAGTGGACTCATATGGTGAAACTAGTTTAAGGATTTTCAATACACAAGTAGTGATCATACTTAGTCCACATGAGGGCTAGCAAAAGATTGAGAAGCATCCAATCAAGAAACAAAAAATCTCATAAGCGAGCATTAAGCATAACTAAGAGCGAATAATGCACCACAAGTAGGATGTAATTTCATTGCATAACTATTGACTTTCGTGCTTGCATAGGGAATCACAAACCTTAACACCAATATTCTTACTAAAGCATAATTACTCATCAACAAGACTCACATATTATATCAACATTTCGCAAAACTATTACAAAGAATCAAGTTTATTCTGTCCAATGATCTTGATGAAAGTTTTTATTATATCCCCCTTGGATATTTATCACTTTCGGACTAATTTCATATGTTTCTTTTGATAGCTCAAACAAATCTAAGTGAAGAAAATGAGCATAAAAAATATCTTCTCTCAAAATAATTTAAGTGAAGCAAGAGAGAATTTCTTAAAAAAAATTACTAACTCTCAAATAAGTGAAGCATGAGAGCATTTCTTTAAAAATACTAAAGCACACCGTGCTCAAAAAGGTAGAAGTGAAGCACTAGAGCAATTCCATAGCTCGTAAAGATTTAAGTGAAGCATATAGAGCAATTCTAACAAGTCATAGCATAATTTTGGCTCCGTCAAATAGGTGTGTCCAGCAAGGATAGATGACTTAATATAAAAAAGCAAAACAAGCAAAGACTCATATCTGTTGGGAAACATAGCATGCAATTTCAAAAAAAAGAATCCTATGCTCATGCAAGATCTATCTAGAAGATGCATATCAATGAGGGGGAGAGTGTATCTATGTACCCTCCTAGACCATATGCGGAAGCATTTCACAACGCGGTTGATGTACTCGAACTTTCTTCACGATCCATCGGTCGAGTACCGAACATACGACACCTCCGAGTTCTGCACACGTCTAGCTCGGTGACGTCTCTCGCCTTCTTGATCCGGCAATATTATGAATATGTGCATCATCACGATCAATATTATGAATATGTGTATCATCTTTTGGCATCTTTTGGCATCAATATTATGAATATGTGTATAAAAATATCCAAACGAACCCCAAAAAAATCCATAATTTAACGCAACACTCATGTTGTTCTATGTTGACACTAGAATTTTTTTGGAAGCAATAACAGGCAACGGCTATCGTTTCGTCCCCAAAGGTGGCACGTTCCATACCAAAACCATCATGCTTTTTGTGAGAGGCTCTGGTTTGTGAGAAGCTTATACCCAAACCTGCCCCAAATGGGACAAAAAAATTACCACGACATGTCAGGTAGCATGCCAGGTTTCATGAATTCCAGACAAGTTTTATATTTACTAGAATTTAAAAACCAGGTATCTCAATGTTTGCGGCCGAGTGACGGTGGCAGGGTGTTTGACATTCATTCCCATTTCTTGCACGGGACCTAAGCATGCAACTAAGGACACATATTTGAATTTTCAACCAATTTATATGCATTAGAGCATGTGCATGTAGTTCAAATTTTAATTATGCACATAAATGCATTGAAAACTCAATTAATGCATAAGAATGTCCTAACAAACCCTGCAAAATTTTCCAAAATTTAACACAACACTAATATTGTTCTATGTTGACACTAGAGAAAAAAAATTGAAATCAAGAAGAGGCAATGGCTATTGTTTCATCTAGAAAGGTGAAATGTTCCCTAGCGGAACCATCAGGCTTGTTGTGAGAAGCTCTGGTTTATGAGAAGCTTATACCCAAACCTGCCTCAAATGGGAAAAAAATTACAACGGCATGTTGATGCCGTTCCATGATAGCATGCCATGTTTCATGAATTTTAGACAAATTTTGGATTTACTAGAATTTAAAAATCAGGTATCTCAATGTTTATGGCCGAGTGACAGTGGCAGGGTGTTTGACATTCGTTCCCATTTCTTGCATGGGACCTAAGCATGCAACTACGGAGACATATTTGAATTTTAAACCAATTTAGATGCATTAGAGCATGTGCATGTAGTTCAAATTTGAATTATGCACATAAATGCATTGAAAACTCAATTAACGCATAAAAATGTCCAAACAAACCCCGAAAAATTCCAAAATTTAGTGCAACACTCGTCTTGTTCTATATTGACACTAGAGCAAAACATTTAAATCAAGAAGAGGCAATGAATATCGTTTCGTCCAGAAACGTGAAACGTTCCCTACCGTAACCATGAGGCTTGTTGCGAGAAGCTCTGGTTTGTGAGAAGCTTATACCCCAACCTGCCCCAAATGGGAAAATATTTTTACCACTTTATGTTGCCGCCGTTCCATGATAGCATGTCAAGTTTCATGAATTTCAGACGAGTTTTCAATTTACAAGAATTTTAAAACCATGTATCTCAATGTTAGCGGCCGAGCGACGGTGGCAAAGGTGTTTGGTATTCATTCCCATTTCTTGCATGGGAACCAAGGACACACATTTGATTTTTCAACCTGTTTATATGCACTGGAGCATGTGCATGTAGTTCAAATTTGAATTATGCACATGAATGCATAGAAAACTCAGTTAATGTATAAAAATGTCCATGCAAACCCCAAAAAATCCCAAAAAATGCACAACACTCCTGTTGTTCTATGTTGACAAAAAAAAATTGAAAGCAAGAAGAGGCAACATATATCATATCGTCCCCCAAGGTGGCACGTTCCCTACCGAAACCATTATGCTTGTTGTGAGAGAAGCTCTGTTTTGCGAGGAGCTTATACCATAACCTGCCCCCAAATGGGACAATATTTTTTTACCTGAGCATCTTGATGCCGTTCCATGATAGCATGCCAAGGTTCATGAATTTCAAACGAGTTTAGTATTTACTAGAATTACAAAAGCAAGCACCTCAACGTTTACCGGAGAGCCACGGTACTGTGGTGTTTGAAATTTATCCCCATTTCTTGAATGGGATGTAAGCATGAACCCATGGACATAAATATCATTTTACAACCCATTTTGGTGCACCAGAGCATGTGCATGTGGTTTAATTTTGAATTGTGCACCCGAAATGCCTAGAAAACCAAGTTACTGTATAAAAAAGTCCAAACGAACCCTGAATAATTCCAATTTTTTACGGCACACCTATAGTTGCATGTTCACTGCAGATAGAAGTTCTAGCAATTCAAACACCATCCTTTGCAGCTGTGACCCCATTATGTAATTCAAATCAAGACGAAAAATCAAGTAGATCGCACATAGTTTATTATCACCAACCATGTGAGATGCAGTACAAAATATCCTCGAGCACCATCAGTGTATAGTACGCATACGGCTTACGTGAGAAGGTGCATCGGCTATAGTGTGGGTGTGCTGTAGTCTCCTTTGTGTACCCAAATTATGCAATGATGTGGATGAGCACTGTAACCAGGGTAATTGGAACCAAAAATTTTGACGTTCAAACTCATCACACACTGGTTAAGCTATTTGAATCGTTTGTGATCTTCACATATCGTACACAATTTTGAATAAGGGACCATGTCTGATGACACTTTGCGCGCCAGTTTTTTCGCTGAACCGATTCAAAATTTTCGACTTTCGTGGAAATATTTACCTCCCCGCCCCATTCCCCTTACCAAAAGCAATATCTCCCCTGTTTCCGCCTTCCTTTCCAAGTTGAAACCGTCACTCCTTGCTTGTAGCATCGCCCCCCTCGACGGCAACCCTCCTTCATGCTGCTTGGCCTCGCCCATCCAGGTAGGTAATCCACACCATACCCCCATCATCCTCCTCCTTCCACATCCCACATGCCCCGGCCGCCAGCGCGACACCTTCCAACCAAATCACATATCCCTCCACCAAATAAGCGCCGCCCTAAGCCATGGTGCATGCAGTATAGCCAGGATCTCAAGGAGCATTTGGCAGCGGAGAAGCAAATCATGGTCGCAAGCGCGGATGAGGTCGCGATGGCTGCCATTCGCTCTGACCACCAGATCTTGGAGGAGCACCTCTCCATTGAGGCCTTGCGCACCGATGCCGCGATGCGTTTGGCTGCTTTAAGCGAGACTTCGTGGCATTTTCTTGAGGCCAACCTCGGCGCCTTCGACGAAGACTACAAGGTGTTTTCTCAGCGTGCACGTGCTTACCTCTACTTGAGAGCCAGAAGGTTGGTGCCTGGACTGGCTCAGGAAACTCACCACTACGACGAGGACACCCGCGATGCAGAGGCCTCGCTCTCTTCCATGTCCAAGGAGCCAATCGTCATCGATAAGAAGGAAATATGCCCTAGAGGCAATAATAAAGTTGTTGTTTTATATTTCCTTATATCATGATAAATGTCTATTATTCATGCTAGAATTATATTAACCAAAAACATGATACATGTGTCAACACATAGACAAAACACTATGTCCCTAGTATGACTCTACTAGACTAGCTCGTTGGTGAAAGATGGTTAAGTTTCCTAGCCATGGACATGTGTTGTCATTTGATGAATGGGATCACATCATTAGGAGAATGATGTGATGGACAAGACCCATCCGTTAGCTTAGCATAATGATTGTTCAGTTTTGCTACTGCTTTCTTCATGTCCAATACATATTCCTCCGGCTATGAGATTATGCAACTCCCAGATACTGGAGGAATGCTTTGTGTGCTATCAAACGTCACAACATAACTGGATGATCATAAAGATGCTCTACAGGTATATCCAAAGGTGTTTGTTGGGTTGGCATAGATCGAGATTAGGATTTGTCACTCCGAGTATCGGAGAGGTATCATATGAAGCCTTGCAAGCAATGTGACTAATGAGTTAGTTGCGGGATGACGCATTACGGAACGAGTAAAGAGACTTTCCGGTAACGAGATTGAACTAGGTATGAAGGTACCGACTATAGAATCTCGGGCAAGTAAAATACCGATGACAAAGGGAATAATGTATGTTGTCATAGCGGTTCGACCGATAAACATCTTCGTAGAATATGTGGGAACCAATATGAGCATCCAGGTTCCTCTATTGGATACTGAACGGAGAGGTGTCTCGGTCATGTCTAAATAGTTCTCGAACCCGTAGGGTCCGCACGCTTAACGTTCGATGACGTTATGTATTATATAAGTTATGTGTTTTGGTGACCGAAGGTTGTTCGGAGTCCGGGATGAGATCATGGACATGACGAGGAGTCTCTAAACGGGTCGAGAGGTAAAGATTTATATTTGGAAGGTAGTGTTCAGACACCGGAAGGGTTCTGGAGTGTATCGGGTACATACCGGAGTACCGGAGGGGTTATCGGAACCCCCCGGTGAAATATTTGGGCCAACATGGGCCATAGGAGAGAGGGAAGGTAGCCCACAAGGGGTGGCCGCGCCCCCCTCCCATGGGGAGTCTGAATTGGACTAGGGGAGGGGCGCGCCCCCCTTTCCCTTTCCTCTTCCCTCTCCCTTCCTCTTTTCCCCCTCCGGTTGAAGGAAAAAAAGGGGGTCGAATCCTACTAGGAGTGGAGTCCTAGTAGGACCCCCCCCCCTTGGCACGCCCCTTGTGGCTGGCCTCCTCCCCTCCTCCTTTATATATGAGGGCGGGGGGCACCCCAAATACACACCAATTGTTTTGCCGTGTGCGGTGCCCCCCTCCACCATTTACTCCTCCAGTCATATTGTTGTAGTGCTTAGGCGAAGCCCTGCGCAGATCACTTCACCAACACCATCATCATGCTGTCGTGTTGACGGAACTCATCAACTCCATCGACACTCTTCTGGATTAAGAGTTTGAGGGACGTCATCAACCTGAATGTGTGCAGAACTCAAAGGTGTCGTACATTCGGTACTCAATCAGTCGGAACAAGAAGACGTTCGACTACATCAACCGTGTTAAGTAAACGCTTCCGCTTTCGGTCTACGAGGGTACGTTGACACACTCCACCACTCTCATTGCTATGCATGTCCTAGATAGATCTTGCGTGAACGTAGGAATTTTTTTTGAAATTGCATGCTACATTTCCCAACAGTGGCATCTGAGCCAGGTCTATGCGTAGATGATATGCACGAGAAGAAAACAAAGAGTTGTGGGCGATGATCTTCATACTGCTTACCGCCAATGTCTTATTTTGATTCGGTGGAATTGTTGGATGAAGCGTCCCAGACCAACCTTACATGACTGCGTTCATGAGACCGGTTCCACCGACAGACATGCAACTAGTTTTGCATAAAGGTGGTTGGCGGGTGTCTGTTTCTCCAACTTTAGTTGAATCAAGTTTGACTGTAGACGGTCCTTGTGAAGGTTAAAACAGCAAACTTGATAAATCACTGTTGTGGTTCTTGTGTCGTAGGTATGTACGGTTCATGCTAGAACCCCATAGCAGCCACATAAAACCTGCAACAACAAGGTAGAGGACGTCTAACTTGTTTTTGCAGGGCATGTTGTGATGTGATATGGTCAAGACATGATGTGATATACGTTGTTGTATGAGATGATCATGTTTTGTAAAAGTTATTGGCAACTGGCAGGAGCCTTATGGTTGTCACTTTATTGTATGAAATACAGACGCCATGTAATTGCTTTACTTTATCACTAAGTGGTACTGATAGTCATAGAAGCAATAGTTGGCGATACGACCACGACGCTACGATGGAGATCAAGGTGTCAAGCCGGAGACGATGGAGATCATGACGTTGCTTTGGTGATGGAGATAAAAAGCACAAGATGATGATGGCCATATCATGTCACATATTTTGATTGCATGTGATGTTTATCTTTTTGCATCTTATTTTGCTTAGTACGGCGGTAGCATTATAAGATGATCCCTTACTAAAATTTCAAGGTATAAGTGTTCTCCCCGAGTATGCACTGTTGCGAAAGTTCTTCGTGCTAAGACACCATGTGATGATCGGGTGTGATAAGCTCTACATTCAAATACAACGGGTGCAAGCCAGTTTTGCACATGTGGAATACTTGGGTTAAACTTGATGAGCCTAGCATGTACAGACATGGCCTCGGAACAATGGAGACCAAAAGGTCAAGCGTGAATCATATAGTAGATATGATCAACATAAAGATGTTCACCATTGAAAACTACTCCATCTCACGTGATGATCGGACATGGTTTAGTTGATTTGGATCACGTGATCATTTAGTTGACTCGAGGGATGTCTATCTAATTGGGAGTTCTTAAGTAATATGATTATTTGAACTTTAATTTATCATGAACTTAGTCCTGATAGTATTTGCAAATCAGGTTGTAGATCAATAGCTCGCGTTGTAGCTCCCCTATGTTTTTTGATATATTCCTAGGAAAACTAATTTGAAAGATGATAGTAGCATTGATGCGGACTGGGTCTGTGATCTGAGGATTATCCTCATTGCTACACAGAAGAATTATGTCCTTGATGCACTACTAGGTGACAGACCTATTGCAGGAGCAGATATAGGCGTTATGAATGTTTGGCTAGCTCAGTATGATGACTACTTGATAGTTTAGTGCACCATGCTTTACGGCTTAGAACCGGGACTTCAAAAACGTTTTGAACGCCACAGAGCATATGAGATGTTCCATGAACTAAAATTGGTATTTCAGGATCATGCCCATGTCGAGAGGTATGAGACCTCTCACAAGTACTTCGCCTAAAAGATGGAGGAGAATATCTTCGCTAGTGAGCATGTGCTCAGAATGTCTGGGTACTACAATTGCTTGAATCAAGTGGGAGTTAATCTTCCAGATAAGATAGTGATTGACAGATTTCTCTAGTCACCATCACCAAGTTTCTGGAACTTCATGATAAACTATAATATGCAAGGGATGACGAAAGCTATTTCCGAGCTCTTCATGATGCAGAAATTGATGAAGGTAGAAATCAAGAAAAAGCATCAAGTGTTGATGATTAAACAAGACCACTAGTTTCAAGAAAAGGGCAAAGGGGAAATAAAGGGAAGTTCAAGAAGAATGGCAAGCAAGTTGTCACTCCCGTGAAGAAGCCTAGAGCTGGACCTAAGCCTGAAACTGAGTGCTTCTACTGCAAAGGAAATGGTCACTGGAAACGGAACTACCCCAAATATTTTGCGGGTAAGAAGGATGGCAAAATGAAAAAAGGTATATTTGATATACATGTTATTGATGTGTACCTTACTAGTGCTCGTAGTATCCCCTGGGTATTTGATACCTGTTCGGTTGCTAAGATTAGTAACTCAAAACAGGAGTTGCAGAATAAATAGAGACTAGTTGAGGGTGAAGTGATGATGTGTGTTGGAAGTGGTTCCAAGATTTATATGATCATCATCACACACTCCCAATACTTTCGGGATTAGTATTGAACCTAAATAAATGTTATTTGGTGTTTGCGTTGAGCATGAATATGATTAGATCATGTTTATTGCAATACGATTATTCATTTAAGACGGAGAATAATTGTTATTCTGTTTACATGAATAAAACCTTCTATGGTCATACACCCAATGTTAATTGTTTATTGAATCTCGATCGTAGTGATACACATATTCATAATGTTGATGCCAAAAGATGCAAAGTTGATAATGATAGTGCAACTTATTTGTGGCACTACCGTTTGGGTCATATCAGTATAAAGCACATGAAGAAACTACATGCAGATGGACTTTTGGAATCACTTGATTATGAATCATTTGATACTTGCAAACTGTGCCTTATGGGCACGACGACTAAAAATCGGTTCTACGGAACAATGCAACGAGCTAATGACTTATTGGAAATAATACATACCGATGTATGCGGTCCGATGAGTATTGAAGCTCGTGGCAGGTATCGTTATTTTCTGACTTTCACAAATGATTTGAGCAGATATGGGTATATCTACTTAATGAAACACAAGTCTGAAACATTTGAAAAGTTCAAAGAATTTCAGAGTGAAGTGGAGAATCATCGTAACAACAAAATAAAGTTTCTACGATTTGATCATGGAGGAGAATATTTGAGTTATGGGTTTGCCCTTCATTTAAAACAATGTGGAATAGTTTCACAGCTCATGCCACCTGGAACACCACAGCGTAATGGTGTGTCCGAACGCCGTAACCATACTTTGTTAGATATGGTGCGATCTATGATATCTCTTGCCGATTTACCACTATCATTTTGGGGTTATGCATTAGTGACAGCTGCATTCACATTAAACAAGGCACCGTCAAAGTCCATTGAGATGACACTGTATGAACTGTGGTTTGGCAAGAAACCTAAGCTGTTGTTTCTTAAAGTTTGGGGATGCGATGCTTATGTCAAAAGGCTTCAGCCTAATAAGCTAGAACCCAAATCGTAGAAGTGCATCTTCAAAGGATACCCTAAGGAAACAATTGGGTACACCTTCTACCACAAGTCCGAAAGCAAAATCTTTGTTGCTAAAAATGGAACCTTTCTAGAGAAGGAGTTTCTCTCGAAAGAAGTGAGTGGGAGGAAAGTAGAACTTGATGAGGTAATTGTACCTTCTCTCAATTTAGAAAGTAGCTCATCCAAGAAATCTGTTCCCGTGATGCCTACACCAACTGGAGAGGAAGCTAATGATAAAGATCATGAAACTATAAATCAAGTTGCTACAGAACCTCGTAGGTCAAACAGAGCACGATCCACACCAGTGTGGTATGGTAATCCTATTCTAGAGGTCATGTTACTTAACCAAGACGAACCTAAGAATTATGAAGAAGCTATGATGAACCTAGATTCCAATAAATGGCTTGAGGCCATGAATCTGAGATTGGATCTGCCCGATGATCGGCGACCCATAGAGAATAAATGGATCTTCAAGAAGAGGACTGACGATGATGGTAATGTTACTGTCTATAAAGCTCAACTTTTTGCAAAAGGTTTTTGACAAGTTCAAGGAGTTGACTACGATGAGACTTTCTCACCCGTAGCGATGCTTAAGTCTGTCCAAATCATGTTAGCAATTGCCGCATTTTATGATTATGAAATCTGGCAAAAAAATGTTAAAATTGCATTCCTTAATGGATTTCCTAAAGAAGAGTTGTATATGATGCAACCAGAAGGTTTTGTCGATCCTAAAGTTGCTAACAAAGTGTGCAAGCTCCAGCGATCCATTTATGGACTGGTGCAAACATCTCGGAGTTGGAATATACGCTTTGATGAGGTGATCAAAGCATATGGTTTTATACAGACTTTTGGAGAAGTCTGTATTTACAAGAAAGTGAGTGGGAGCACTACGGCCTTTCTAATAAGTATATGTGAATGACATATTGTTGATCAGAAATGATGTGGAATTTTCTGGAAAGCATAAAGGAAAGTTTGAAAGGAGTTTTTCAAAGAAAGACCTCGGTAAAGCTGCTTACATATTGGGCATAAAGATCTATAGAAATAGATCAAGACGCTTGATAAGATTTTTCAATGAGTACATACCTTGACAAGATTTGAAGTAGTTCAAAATGGAAGTCAAAGAAGGAGTTCTTGCCTGTGTTGCAAGGTGTAAAGTTGAGTAAGACTCAAAACCCGACCATAGCAGAAAATAGAAAGAGAATGAAAGTCATTCCCTATGCCTCAGCCATAGGTTCTATAAAGTATGACATGCTATGTACCAGACCGGTCATGTGCCTTGCTATGAGTTTGGCAATGCGCTACGATAGTGATCCAGGAGTGGATCACTGGATAGCAGGTCAAAGTTATCCTTAGTTACCTAAGAGGACTAAGGAAGTATTTCTCGGTTATGGAGGTGATAAAGAGTTCATCTTTAAGAGTTACATCGATGCAAGCTTTAGACCAATCCAGATGACTCTAAGTCTCAATCTGGATACATATTGAAAGTGGGAGCAATTAGCTAGAGTAGCTCCATGCAGAGCATTGTAGACATAGAAAATTTGCAAAATACATAAGGCTCTGAATATGGCAGACCCGTTGACTAAACTTCTGTCACAAGCAAAACATGATCACACCATAGTACTCTTTGGGTGTTAATCACATAGCGATGTGAACTAGATTATTGACTCTAGTAAACCCTTTGGTTGTTGGTCACATGGCGATGTGTACTATGGGTATTAATCACATACATATGTGAACTATTGGTGTTAAATCACATGGAGATGTGAACTAGATTATTGACTCTAGTGCAAGTGGGAGACTGAAGGAAATATGCCCTAGAGGCAATAATAAAGTTGTTATTTTATATTTCCTTATATCCTGATAAATGTCTATTATTCATGCTAGAACTGTATTAACCAAAAACATAATACATGTGTGAACACATAGACAAAACACCATGTCCCTAGTATGCCTCTACTAGACTAACTTGTTGATCAAAGATGGTTAACTTTCCTACGCATGGACATGTGTTGTCATTTTATGAATGGGATCACATCAATAGGAGAATGATGTGATGGACAAGACTGATGTCTACTACACAACCTTCTTCTTGTAGACGTTGTTGGGCCTCCAAGTGCAGAGGTTTGTAGGACAGTAGCAAATTTCCCTCAAGTGGATGACCTAAAGTTTATCAATCCGTGGGAGGTGTAGGATGAAGATGGTCCCTCTCAAACAACCCTGCAACCAAATAACAAAGAGTCTCTTGTGTCCCCAACACACCCAATACAATGGTAAATTGTGTAGGTGCACTAGTTCGGCGAAGAGATGGTGATACAAGTGCAATATGGATGGTAGATATTTGTTTTTGTAATCTGAAAATATAAAAATAGCAAGGTAACAAGTGGTAAAAGTGAGCGAAAATGGTATTTCAATGCTTCAAAACAAGGCCTAGGGTTCATACTTTCACTAGTGCGAGTTCTCTCAACAATGATAACATAATTAGATCATATAACAATCCCTCAACATGCAACAAAGAGTCACTCCAAAGTCACTAATAGCGGGGAACAAACAAAGAGATTATTGTAGGGTACGAAACCACCTCAAAGTTATTCTTTTCGATCAATCCGTTGGGCTGTTCCTATAAGTGTCACAAACAACCCTAGAGTTTGTAGTAAAATAACACCTTAAGACACAAATCAACCAAAACCTTAATGTCACCTAGATACTCCAATGTCACCTCAAGTATCCGCGGGTTTGATTATACGATATGCATCACACAATCTCAGATTCATCTATTCAAACCGGCACAAAGAACTTCAAAGAGTGCCCCAAAGTTTCTACCGGACAGTCAAGACAAAAACATGTGCCAACCCCTATGCATATATTCCAAGGTCACGGAACTCGCAAGTTGATCAGCAAAACATACTTCAAGTGAATCAAAAGAATACCCCATTGTCACCACGGGTATCCCACGCAAGACATACATCAAGTGTTCTCAAATCCTTTAAGACTCAATCCGATAAAATAACTTCAAAGGGAAAGCTCGATTCATTACAAGAAGGTAGAGGGGGAGAAGCATCATAAGATCCAACTATAATAGCAAAGCTCGTGATGCATCAAGATCGTGCCATATCAAGAACACGAGAGAGAGAGAGAGAGAGAGAGAGAGAGAGAGATCAAACACATAGCTACTTGTACATACCCCCAGCCTCGAGGGTGAACTACTCCCTCCTCATCATGGAGAGCGTTGGGATGATGAAGATGGCCACCGGTGATGGATCCCCCCTCTGGAAGGGTGCCGGAACAGGGTCCCGATTGGTTTTTGGTGGCTATAGAGGCTTGCGGCGGTGGACCTCCCGATCTAGGTTTCTTTTCGGGGGTTTCTATATTTATAGGAATTTTTGGCGTCGGTTTCACGTCAGGGGGCCCCATAGAGAGTCCATGAGGAAGGTGGGGGCGCCCTAGCACTACTAGGGAAAACCTTATACACAGCATCTTAGCAGTAGCGCTGGAAAAAACAGGGCGCTACTGCTACTGATTAGTAGCGAGTTTAATTAGACCGCACTACTGCTACTACTTTAGCAGTAGCGTGTTCTGCTAAACCGCACTACTGCTATACTTGTACTGGGCGCAGATGGCTAGCCCCACTTAGCAGTAGCGCCTATGCACGACCGGCGCTACTGCTACATTCCTTAGCAGTGGCGTGTATCTCTTAAATGCGCTACTACTTACTTACCTTATCCTGGAGCGGTTCACTGCCCCCGACCCTCTCACTCACTCTCCCTCTCACTCGCTCTCGCCCTCGCCAAACCCGTTGTCCGCCGCCGCCGTGCTGCTCCTCACCAAGGTACTCCCTCCTCCCCCTCCTCCTCCGGCCGCCCTCCTCCCACTGCCCCTCCCTCCTCCTCCTCTGGCCACCCTCCTCCCACCGCCCCTCCCTCCTCCTCCTCCAGCCGCCCCCTTCCTCCTCCTCCTCCGGCCACCCCCTCCCTCCCCCTCTTCTGGCCACCCCCTACCCCCCTACCCCTCCACCCCTACCCCTCCCTCCTCCTCCTCTTGTCTCCTCCCCCTTCTCCTCTCTCCTTCCTCCTCCCTCAATCCTTTTTTAGTAAGTGTTTAAAATAATTAGTAAGTGAATTAATAAACTAGTTGAACTAGTTTGGTTTTAGTAAGAACTAGTTGAATTAATAGAACTAGTGTATTTTTAGTAAGAAAAATAATATAACTAGTTGAACTAGTTTATTCTTAGAAATAACTAGTTTATTTCTATTTATAGTAAGTTTATTTTTAGTAAGAACTAGTTGAATTAATAAAACTAGTTGAACATGTCACATTTGTTGTTATTTTTTAGTTTAAGGAATTATTCCCGCATCGACGTCGATGATGCCTATCCCGCATCCTTGTCGTCGATACCTGTCATTCGCTAGGGTTTTAGTTGTATTAGTGATGTTATATGTATGATACTATTCAGGATGTATTAGTGATAACTTAGAGGGTTTTTGTTTTTGCAGAAATCAAGGAGCCCCTCCATCATCCCCGCCGTCGTCCCCGTCACCGACCCCCTCCGACCTCGAGGCGAGACCAGCCAAATCTCCATGTAGATAAAAACTTGTATATCTTGTGTTGCTCAAATAGGATATGTGGTTGCCCAAAGTGGTCAGTCATGTTTGCAGGTTACACCTCCGAGTGGCCTATGTTTTGCCAGAGTGTTGATTAATTTCCATTACGGCAAATTTCAGGCGCTCGATATGTCCTGTTTTAGCAAAGGTCATGTTGGAATTTTCTGTGAATTTTGGCATGACTTGTGCTAGAATATGTAGGAAATATTGAGTGGCCTGGATTTAGTCAGACCCATAGTCAACCCGTGATGAATAATAATGATCTAATTTAGTTTTTGTAGTACATATATTTAATCGTAAAAGTTTAATCTTTGAATTATGCACATAGGAAATGTCGTCGGACGAAGAAGGTCCCGGGGAGTGCTCCTGGTGCGGCGACAAATGGGGTTTCTGCGACAGGCCTCACCTGGACGAAGGTCGGCGCTTCAGCATTAAGCTCGAGGAGGCCTTCGATTGTGATATGGTAAGCTACGACACAAAGTGTTTTTTTCGTAATTAAGCTCGACTTCTACTACTTCAACGTGTAATTTTCGTCTTTTACAATTCGACTAGCTTATCCCATGCCATGCAAGACGCTATGTCTTGGAGAGGATGGATTTTAAAGATCATGAGAGGAATGAAACAAAGAAAATTAACCTAAGAACCCATCATGGTATGGATTTTGAGGTAAATCTATACAACTCTGAGAGCGTATCCCATTTTGGTTGCCCGGGTTGGGAAGCACTTTGCAAGATGTATGATTTTCAAGAGGGTATGTTTGTCACCATGGATCTTGGGGATCCTGACATCGACCAAGACAATTTGGGCATTGGGTTCTTGTTGATACGCTTCCAATTCTACCGCTATGTGAGTTCCTCAAACATAGTTATTAAGTAATTTATATTGTTTATTTCAAAATAATTGACAGCTTATCTCCATTAATAGCTTATTTTCATTCTTCAAAGAGTGTGCAGAAGATGGTAGACAGAACCAACTACACCGATGGCTCTAAGTTAACTTATCAAGAGAAAAATCATCTGGTCGCATATTGTACTGACATTGAGAATTACAATGCCTTTTATCGAACTCCTCCAAATTATGGTGAATACGTGCCACTAGTGCACGTGTTGAACAACGATAACTTCCATGGAGATTTCCTGGTAAGATTTTTTACTATTACAACATCCATGCATCTTTTGCATACTTCTAAAACTGAACTACATTGCTAACTACGAAGTTATTACTATGTTTTTCAATAGAAAATCTCGATGGATTGTGTGCCTCATTTGATGTATCAGAATGGTCGCCTTGATGTTTTGAATATACAACCAGGTCGTCCTACGAATCTCACCTGTGCATACCGGATTTCTAAAAACGGTGAACACATGATAATCAAAGAATGGAAGAAATGTATGGACTTCGTAAGGAGGTTCTTGGAAGCAACATTGTGCGAAAGGCAAGAATTGGAGACACGATAATCTCCATTCTCCATAATGGAGAGTCAGGGGCTATCTTGTTTTATGCTATTTTACCTAAGATAATATAGTAGCTCCTAAGAGAATGTAGTAGGTCCTATGAGGTACAATATGTTTATGAGAGTTGATGATGATAAGTAGTTGTGATTATGTCTAGTGACCAACTTGTATGTGGTGTCTCATTGATAAAAACAATGATCATGAGGAGGTGTTATATGACAATGATGTATTATGATGATTAGTTGTTAATAATAATATGATGATGATGATGATATTTATTATATCATTGGGTGAAAGAATCGTGGATTAGTTTCAAGTGGATGTCCATCCACTTGAAACTAGTCCATGGTTGTTTCTCCCACTGATGTAATAACTCATTATGATGTAAAATCATTCTCTAAATTGATGTGGTATGAAAACTTGTATAAAGGTGTATGAATACAACATGAAATAAAAAAGAAATACGGAATAATAGTAGCAGTGCGTGCTAGGAGAAGCGCTACTACTAATTACTAGTAGCGCTCATTGTAGAAAGCGCTACTACTAAGTCTATATAGCAGTAGCGCGGTCCAAGCCACGCTACTACTAACCTTTAGTTGTAGCGCCTTACTAGTAGCGCTGTTCCCCGCGCTACTAATAAGCATTAAACACGCGCTACTGCTAGGGTTTTCCCTAGTAGTGTAGGGGGGCGCCCTCCACCCTCGTAGGGCCCTCGGGACTCTCGTCCGGAAGCTTTTCGTTCCAGTATTTTTTATGTTTTCCAAAAATATTCTCCGTTGATTTTCAGCGCATTCCGAGAACTTTTATTTTTGCACAAAAACAGCACCACGGTAGTTCTGCTAAAAACAACGTCAGTCCGGGTTAGTTCTAACCAAATCATACCAAAATCATGTAAAAATATTATAAACTTGGCATGAATACATCAAAAATTATAGATATGTTGGAGACATATCAAGCATCCCCAAGCTTAATTCCTGCTCATCCTCGAGTAGGTAAATGATAAAAACAGAATTTTTGATGTGGAATGCTACCCAACATATTTATCAATGTAATCTTCTCTATTGTGGCAACAATATTCAGATCCATAAGATTCAAAACAAAAGTTTAATATTGACATAACAATAATACTTCAAGCATACTAACAGGGCAATTATGTCTTCTCAAAATAACATGGCCAAAGAAAGTTTATCCCTACAAAATCATATAGTCTGGCTATGCTCTATCTTCATCACACAAAATATTTAAATCATGCACAACCCAGGTTTTAGCCAAGAAATTGTTTCATACTTTGGTATTCTCAAAAAAATTCAACTTTCACGCAATACATGAGCGTGAGGCATGGACATAGCACTATATGTGGAATAGAATGGAGGTTGAGAAGAAGACAAAAAGGGAGAAGATAGTCTCACAGCAACTAGGCGTATCAACAGGCTATGGAGATGACCACCAACAGATATCAATATGAGTGAGTAGGGATTGCCATGCAACGGATGCACTAGAGCTATAAGTGTATGAAAGCTCATTAAGAAACTAAGTGGCTGTGCATACAACTTGCTTGCTTACAATGACCTAGGGAATTTTTGAGGAAGCCCATCATTGGAATATACAAGCCAAGTTCTATAACGAAAAATCCGCACTAGTATATGAAAGTGACAAAATAGGAGACTCTCTATCATGAAGATCAAGGTGCTACTTTGAAGCACAAGTGTGGAAAAAGGATAGTAGCATTGCCCCTTGTCTCTTTTTCTCTCATCATTTTTCTGGGCCTTCTCTTTTTTGGCCTCTTTTATTATTATTATTATTTTTCGTCCGGAGTCTCATCCTGACTTGTGGGGGAATCATAGTCTCCATCACCCTTTCCTCACTGGTACAATGCTCTAATAATGAAGATCATCACACTTTTATTTACTTACAACTCAAGAATTACAACTCGATACTTAGAACAATATATGACTCTATATGAATACCTCCGGCGGTGTACCAGGATGTGCAATGAATCAAGAGTGACATGTATGAAATAATTATGGAAGGTGGCTTTGCCACACATACGATGTGAACTACATGATCATGCAAAGCAATATGACAATGATGATGCATGTCATAATAAATGGAATGGTGGAAAGTTGCATGGCAATATATCTCAGAATGGCTATGGAAATGCCATAATAGGTAGGTATGGTGGATGTATGGTACCGGCGAAAGTTGCACGGTACTACAGAGGCTAGCAATGGTGGAAGGGTGAGAGTGCGTATAATCCATGGACTCAACATAAGTCATAAAGAACTCACATACTTATTGCAAAGATCTATTAGTCATCGAAACCAAGCACCACGCGCATGCTCCTAGGGGAAGGGTTGGTAGGAGTTAACCATCGTGCGATCCTGACCTCCACACAAAGGAAGACAATCAAAAAATAAATCATGCTCCAACTTCATCACATGTTCACCACACGTGCATGCTACGGGAATCACAAACTTTAACACAAGCATCTCTCAAATCCAAAATTACTCACTAGCATGACTCTAATATCACCATCCTCATATCTGAAAATAATCATAAGGAATCAAACTTCTCATAGTATTCAATGCACTTTATATGAAAGTTTTTATTATATCCCTATTGGATGCCTATCATATTAGGACTAAATTTATAACCAAAGCAAATTACCATGTTGTTTAAGACTCTCAAAATAATATAAGTGAAGCATGAGAGTTCATCAATTTCTTCAAAATAAAACCACCGCCGTGCTCTAAGAAGATATAACTGAAGCACTAGAGCAAATGACAAATTACTCCAAAAGATATAAGTGAAGATCAATGAGTAGTCGAATAATTATGTAACTATGTGAAGACTCCCTTTTGGGGAAACATAGTAATTTCAAAAATTATCCTACGCACACGCAAGATCATGGTGATGCATAGCAACAAGAGGGGAGAGTATTGTCTACGTACCCTCATAGACCGATAGCGGAAGCGTTATGACAAGGCGGTTGATGTAGTCGTACGTCTTCACGATCCGACCGATCCAAGTACCGAATGTACGGCACCTCCGAGTTCAGCACACTTTCATCTCGATGACGATCCCCGGACTCCGATCCTGCAGGGTGTCAGGGATGAGTTCCGTCAGCACGACGGCATGGTGACGATGATGATGTTCTACTGACACAGGGCTTCGCCTAAGCACCGCAACAATATGACCGAGGTGGAATATGGTGGAGGGGGGCACCACACGGCTAAGGAACGATCACGAGGATCAACTTGTGTGTCTAGAGGTGCCCCCCTCCTCCGTATATAAAGCGGGGGAGGAGGAGGGGGCCGGCCAAGGGGGTGGCGCGCCCTAGGAGGGGGAAACCAACTCCAAGTAGGTTTGCCCCTCTGTCGGTGTCAAAACCGGTGGATCTCGGGTAGGGGGTCCTGAACTGTGCGTCTAGGCGAATGGTAACAGGAGACAAGGGACACGATGTTTTTACCCAGGTTCGGGCCCTCTCGATGGAGGTAAAACCCTACTCCTGCTTGATTAATATTGATGATATGGGTAGTACAAGAGTATATCTACCACGAGATCGGAGTGGCTAAACCCTAGAATCTAGCCTATGGTATGATTGTTGTTCGTCCTACAGACTAAAACTCTTCGGTTTATATAGACACCGGAGAGGGCTAGGGTTACATAGAGTCGGTTACAATGGGAGGAGATCTTCATATCGTATTGCCAAGCTTGCCTTCCACGCCAAGGAAAGTCCCATCCGGACACGGGACGGAGTCTTCAATCTTGTATCTTCATACCCCAGGAGTCCGGCCAAAGGTCATATTCCGGCCATCCGGACACCCCCTAATCCAAGACTCCCTCAGTAGCCCCTGAACCAGGCTTCAATGACGGCATGTCCGGCGCGCAAGTTGTCTTCGGCATTGCAAGGCGGGTTCCTCCTCCGAATATTTCATAGAAGATGTTGAACACCAGGGTAGTGTCCGGCTCTGCAAAATAAGTTCCACATTCCTTCTTAGAGAGAATAATATTTGTATCAATCGGATCTGCTGACGTATTCTGTGGTGTGACATCATGCCACAGCCAGGCTCTTTATTCATTTTATTGTTCCACCTTAGCGCGTTTAGCGAGGCGGTTTCCCTGGCACGTCTTGTCAAAGCAGAGATCGTGTCCCCTTATTCCGGGATTCTCATCAATACGGGCGTGGGTAACCCAACCGCGCCATTAACCGCGGCGCTTGGGAGATAAGCGAGTTTTATTAGGCCGGTGGGGGCTCGTAGTTTTGGCCGCCCATATAAGGAGATAAGAATCTGCCCTTTCCATTCACGCCTTCTTCCTCCTCTGCTTATCTGTCCCTGCGTGCTCGAGCTCCAGCGCCCAAGCCCGCACTTCCCACCTCAACCCTCTCCAACCATGTCCGGAGCAAGAGGTAGATGGATGGCCTCCTCCATTACGGAGGGGCAAATCAAGAAACTGAGGAAGGCCGGATACTTGTCTAACGACATTGCGCACCGGCTTCCAGATGTGGGGCAACTCATCCCCACCCACAGGCCCCATGAGAGGGTTGTTTTTCTTCCCCATTTCCTTCGCGGACTGGGTTTTCCTCTTCACCCGTTCGTCCGGGGGCTCATGTTCTACTACGGCCTGGAATTCCACGATCTGGCCCCGAACTTCATCCTCAACATCTCGGCGTTTATCGTCGTGTGCGAGGCCTTCCTCCGCATCCAGCCTCACTTTGGCCTATGGCTGAAGATCTTCAGCGTCAAGCCGAAGGTATTGGGCGGGCGCCAAGCGGAGTGCGGAGGCACCATGGTGGGCAAAATAGCCAACGTCACATGGCTCGAGGGCGCCTTCGTAGAGACCATCAAAGGGTGGCAATCGGGGTGGTTCTATATCACCGAGCTGCGCGACCCTAAATGGGCAGGGGCCCCCCGAGTTCCGATCTGGTATCCCCACACGGCTCACATCTTGGAAGGAGACGGGCCTGTCGTGGGGTAGTTCGGCGGAATTGACCGGACTTCAAACCTGCATCAAAGACCTGATCGGCAGGAAGGTTAAACTCGTCAACGTTGTCCAGGTCATGCTCTTCCGCCGGATTCTCCCGTGTCAACGACGGGCTTTTAGCTTGTGGGAGTTCGACCCGGCCCAGCACCAGACTCTGTCCTGGCTTTTCGACACAAAGCATGGGGACGCCTGGAAGGTGCTATTCAAGAGCTCCGAGGTCTCCCCTCCCGTCACCGAGGATCGCGGATTCTGCGCCGAGCGCCAAGCCAGCGCGGTGAGCTTAATTTTCCCTTTACGGGGTATTTATTTTTCACAGATTTGATTCTATGCGGGATCTAAACTCCCATCTCCTTAACAGGACTGGCAGAAAAAGGCCGGACAGATCAACTGTCCGGCTCCCTTGCCCGAAGACCCAGCGGATGCCCACTTGACGAAGCTGCTGGTCCCAGCACCTCATGTGGTGCCGGAGAAGAAGGCCAAGAAGAAGGCCATGGGGACTCGAAAGAGTTCCCGGCGTCTGGTGGTGTCGGATTCATCACCCGACAGCCCCGAAGCACCCTCCGCCTCTAAGGACGAGGAGGAGGAAGAAGAAGAAGCCTCTGCCCCTCCAACGGGGGAAGGAAAGAAAAGGAAAGCCGCCCCAACAGGGGAGGCCGGAGGGTCCAAGAAAGGGAGAACCCTTCTTCTGGACTACACCTCCGATGCCGAAGACGGCAAGGAGGAATGGCCATCCAGGGTCAAGCCCCTGGCAAAATCGTAAGTATCCGGTCATCCGAATAACTTATGACGCCCCTACATTATTTGGCATTTTCTGACACCAAATTTGATCACGTAGTCCGCCCAAGTCCCAGCTCGACGATTCGACGAGCGGCTCCTTGGATTCGTCGGATGTGAATAGCGCTTCACTACCGACGACCTCCTCCCCTCTCCCTACGGACGACGCCGAGGTGGAGTCCCAAAAGGGACTAAACCAGGAGGAGGTAGTCCTAGAGGCCCACAAGGCGACCTTCCAGACTCCAGGCCCAAAGGGGGTAAAGCTCCAGAGGGATCTAAGTCCGGCCCCGGGTTGGACACTGTTCCGGAACCATCAGCGGTTCCGGAGTCCGACAGGCGGCGCCTTCATAAGAAGGGCAAGCCTGCGACGCTGGCTACTTCCGTCAACCCAGAGGCACCGGACAATTTGCTGGAGGCGCTTAACGGCACCTCCATCGACGAGGAACACCGCACTGTTATGAGTGCGGTGATTTAGAAAGTTCATTCTGCCAAGGGCGGGCTGACGGAAGCCTGTACAAGCCTGTTAACGGGCTTTGAGGTATGTGTGCAATAACATATATATATATATAATATTACTGCATAGACAGTAGCCCCTGATGCTCAGTTTGGTGTTCGGAAAGAAAAACCGAGCTGAGGATCTAAAAAGATATACGCAGGAGTCTAATAGAAATATGTCAATATGGGAATGCAGGCTGCGCTGCTGACCTCTACCGCACTGACTGCGGAGGTCAATGCCTTGAAGGAAAGCCTCGAGCGGTCCAAGAGCAAGCTCGGCCGTGCCAAGAAGCAGCTCGAGGATAAAGAGGGTACATAGTACCTCCTGTAAATGTATATAGAAATACTTGGTTGCAAAATAATAACAGGACCAACGTTAATGTTGCAGGAGCCACGACCGAGGTGGCGACCCTGAAAGAGGTGGCCTCCAAGGCCGAAAAGAGTGCGTCCATGGAGCGCACCGAGCGAGAGAAGTAGGAGGCGCGGGTGGCGGAGGTGCGGCAAGAGCTCGAGGCTCTCGTGGAAAAACACGAGAGTTTGGAGCGTGACTCGGAGACTCGAGAATCCGAGCTTGCCTTGGCTCTTGAGAGTGCCAAGACCGCTAAGGCCGAGGCGCAGAAGGCCCTTCAGGAGATCGAGGCGATGAAGAAGATAGCGGCGGGTAAGGCATTCTTTATGCACACCAAAAATATAAAAGTTAATTATCTACTACTTACCCGAATCCGGAGCTCTCCAGGAGCGTTCGCCGATCTGCCCCGTAGTGTGTCTGATGCCGCCGCATACTACCGAGCCGAAGAGGGGAGCTCAACGGAAAAGGTGTTCTGGTCTCAGTACACTGAGGCCGAACATCCGATGCCCCTGAGCGACACCAGGTGGCCGAACAGGCCATGAGGGGCCTCATAGCTCGGCTGTGGCCTGGAGAAGTCATGCCTGGGAGCTACTTCGTTCTGGTGCGGCGGCTGGTGGACGCGTGTCCGTGGATTGAGGTCATCAAGCGCTCCGTTTGTATTGAAGGTGCCCGTCGGGCCCTTGCCCGTGCTAAGGTGCACTGGGGCAAGCTAGATGAGGAGAAGCTGTTGACGGACGCGCCACCGTCGGGCAAGGAGTATTGTACGCCCGAGATGTATTACAATGGCGTTCTGAAGGGTGCCCACCGCATAGCGGATGAGTGCTCCAAAGATGTAATTTTTGAGTAAACTTGCATTTGTTATCCTGTACACTGAAGCTTTGTTCATATGCGTTAAGCAACGCTTGTTAATTTAAAATATTACCTTCTGTGCGGCCGTTTATCAAATCTGAGAGATGTAAGTCGTCGGCTTCGACCCCCATGCCACGAGTGCTGGGGTGTTCGGGATAAACCTGAGCGCTCTTGTTCCCATTCTTGGGTCCATCTAGGGAGGCGTTCAGCACAGCGAACCAGGCCGTCGGACTTATAATGCTTTATCACTCTCACTTAGCCATAGAATTCTATAATTTTAAATTTCGGCGAAGCCACTAGTATTTGGAAGACCGAGTTCATGGCACTATCCATGCCTAGGCCGGATAAGTCCGGTTCATCGCTTGAAGCGGCATAAGTCTTTAAGGACTCGAAAAAACCTCGCGAACAGCGACCGGTCTCTCGCACTATCATGATAGTCAGTTTTAACTTTCTCTACTGAGGTGTTAACCCAGCTCAACTGGGGCACAATCGCAGTAGTTCTCCCATCGCTACCTTAGCCAATAATGCGGAACGTAAGGTACCAAAACATGGGAGCCGGCCAAACCCAACTATTGACCAAAGACATGATTCGGAGCCGATGCATATAGTGCTATAAGTTCGGGGTGCCGCACTCAAGAGAGTGTTCGGTCTTCTCACACCATGTTATGAGGTGTTGTAAGCCCCTGGTGTATTGTCCGCACCAAAGTGTACGATTGCACAATGTCATGACTGAACATATTTGTATAAAAAATAGATAAGTACAATAATAGGTGAGAGCTATATATTGTTTATTAAAAAAGGGCTGATGCGAAAGCAGAACGGTACAAAAAGTGCGGTAAGCAAGAGATGGGAGTATTTGACATATTCCCCTTCAGGGGCAAGCTGCAGGATTGTAAGAGAAACAGGTATTAAACTCGTTATAGAGACCACCTTGACTTTTGATGTAGCTTGCTTCCTCCCTGGCTATTGCATCGTTTGTTCGGCGATAGTATTGCCGGACAGGCCTTCCGAATAGTTGGGTCCTGAAAGTGTGTAAAAAAGGGAAAACGGCGAAATAGGGAGCCCCCTAGTGCGGTTAAGCCGCATTCTGGGCGTGCCATTGTTGTGCCCCTCCCCTTATGCCCATGGTATCTCTAAGGCGTAATTATGTACGCGTGGTACCAGTATTGCCGTTTGGCGGGGGCTGGGGTCAGGGCCGCACTGATATGCTTGCTCGGAACGTGCCAGCCGAATTTCTTGTAGGTTACTTCGGGCTCGCTTGACGTTGTCCGGACGTTTGGCGCCTGGATTGGAGAACTGCCTTGAGAGACTACTCTGTACTTCCACCGCCAGGGCTGCCGTGTGCTCCTCTGTTCGGAGAGAGTGTTCTGTGTTTCCATTTACCGTGATGACTCCACGAGGTCCTGGCATCTTGAGCTTGAGATATGCGTAGTGTGGCACCGCATTGAATTCTGCAAATGCGGTTCGTCCGAGCAGGGCGTGATAGCCGCTGCAGAATGGGACTATGTCAAAGATTAATTCCTCGCTCCGGAAGTTATCCGGTGATTCGAAGACCACCTCGAGTGTGATCGAGCCTGTACAGCTGGCTTCGACCCCTGGTATGACACCTTTGAAGGTTGTATTTGTGGGTTTAATCCTTGAAGGATCGATGCCCATTTTTCGCACTGTGTCCTGGTAAAGCAGGTTCAGGCTACTGCCGCCGTCCATTAGGACTCTGGTAAGGTGAAATCCGTCGATAATTGGGTCTAGGACCAGTGCGGCGAATCCGCCATGACGGATGCTGGTGGGATGGTCCCGTCGATCGAAAGTGATCGGGCAGGAGGACCATGGGTTGAACTTTGGGGCGACTGGCTCCAGCGCATAGACGTCCTTGAGAGCACGCCTCCGCTCCCTTTTGGGGATGTGGGTTGCGTATATCATATTCACCGTCCAAACTTGCGGGGGAAATCCCTTCTGTCCTTTGTTGTTCGGCGGCCGGGGCCCCTCCTCGTCGTAGCTATGTAGCCCCTTGTCTCTGGTCTCGGCACTTATCTTGCCTGCCTGCTTGAACACCCAACAATCCCTGTTGGTGTGATTGGCTGGCTGTTCGGGGGTGCCGTGTATCTGGCACGAGCAATCAAGTATCCGGTCTAGGCTGGAAGGGCCCTGAGGGTTTCGTTTGAATGGCTTCTTCCGCTAACCCGGTTTAGAGCCTCTAAATCCGGCATTGACTGCCGTATCTTCAGTATTGTCACCGTTAATGCGGCGCTTATGCTTGTTGCGGCGTGACCTGCCGTTGTTATCCTTGTTATCCAAATTGTCGGGGCTCTTGCTTATGTTATTGCTACGAGCCAGCCAGCTGTCTTCTCCCGTGCAGAAGCGGGTCATGAGTGTCGTGAGGGCTGCCATAGACTTCGGCTTTTCCTATCCTAGGTGCCGGGCAAGCCATTCGTCCCGGATGTTGTGCCTGAAGGCTGCGAGGGCCTCGGCGTCCCGACAATCGACTATTTGGTTTTTCTTTGTCAGGAACCATGTCCAGAATTGTCTGGCCGATTCCTCTGGTTGCTGGATTATGTGGCTTAGGTCATCGGCGTCTGGTGGTCGCACATACGTGCCCTGGAAGTTGTCAAGGAATGCGGATTCCAAGTCCTCCCAACAACTGATTGACTCTGTTGGCAGGCTAATAAGCCAATGTTGAGCTGGTCCTTTAAGCTTGAGCGGGAGGTATTTGATGGCGTGTAGATCATCGCCACGGGCCATGTGGATGTGAAGGAGATAATCCTCGATCCATACTGCAGGATCTGTTGTGCCATCGTATGATTCGATGTTTACGGGTTTGAAGCCCTCGGGGATTTGATGATCCATTACTTCATCTGTGAAGCATAGTGGGTGTGCGGCGCCCCTGTACTGAGCTATATCGCGACGCAGCTCGGACGATCTTGGTATGTTGTATTCGGCCGGGCCATACTTATTATGTCCGGCGTGACGGCTAGCGTCACGTGACGCGGGGCGCCCATGCGATCCGTAGATCGATCTTGTTTGCCTTGCCTTATTCTCCAAGATGTCTCTCAGGTCTGTTGCATCTCCCCGTACTCTGGTATGTTTTGAGCAGTGTCGGGGTGCGGTTTGGGTCGAGGGCCTGAAGGCCTCTCTATCGCGGCCACGGGGTAGCCGATCGGGCGCATCGTATGCTGGTGATGTTGGTTTAATTGCTTCCTCCTCAAGTTGGGGAAGCAGCCTGCGCTTCGGGTAGCTCTTGGATGGGCATTCTAGTTTATACTCTTTGGCCGCCAGGACTTCGGTCCATCTGTCGGCTAGCAAGTCTTGGTCAGCTCTAAGCTGCTGCTGTTTCTTCTTGAGGCTACTTGCTGTGGCTACGAGTCTGCCTTTGAAACGCTCTTGCTCGACGGATCCTCTGGCACGACGAATTCATCGTCGTCGAGGCTTGCCTCGTCTTCGAAGGGAGGCATGTAATTGTCGTCCTCATCATCTTTGTCGGCCGCTCTCTCACGAGGGCTGGCTCCTTCGTTCTCCTGCACTGAATCCTGCTGGAGGGGGTTGTCTTCGGCACTGTCCGGCATATTGTTATCTCCGGTGCCGGAATCGTCGTTTTTGCTTTGGCGGGACTTAGAGCGGCGCCGCTGACGTCGGCGCTTGGGTTGCTTCTTGGAGGGGTCATCCTCCATTTTCTCCTCGCCATCCCCCGCTTTAGGGGTGTCCACCATGTATATGTCATATGACGAGGTGGCTTTCCAGTTCCCTATAGGCACTGGTTCTTATTCGTCTCCTTCATCGGCGTCCATGCTGTCGATGTCTTCGGAGTCAAAGTCGAGCATGTCGGTTAAATCATCGACAGTGGCTACAAAGTGGGTGGTGGGTGGGCTACAAATTTCTTCGTCATCCGCGTCCCAACCGTGTTAGCCATAGTCCGGCCAGGGCTCTCCTGACAAAGAGAGAGACTTTAACGAATTCAGGATGTTGCCAAAAGGTGAGTGCTGAAAGACATCCGCGGCGGCGAACTCCATGACCGGAGCCCAATCGGGCTTAACCGGGAGAGGTGCGGGATTTACGGAGTCCGGATCGGAGTCCGGCACCTCGGAGTCACGGGCCTTGCGAGGGACTAGGCTGGTATCCGGCTCTATCGCCGTAGAGATTGCAGTTTCCGGGGTGGTGTCTAACCGTCCGTCCCCGACTGGCGTAGTGGGCTCCGAGCTAATGGTCGGAGCGGACACCTGAGCGATGCTCTGGGCGTTGTTTGATGACAGAGCTAAATCGTGCCCATCATGACAGTGCGGCGCGCCCGGTTGTGGCTCAAATCCGTCGAAGATCAATTCCCCGCGGATGTCGGCCGTGTAGTTCAAGCTTCCAAACCTGACCTGATGGCCAAGGGTGTAGCTCTCGATCTGCTCCAGATGGCCGAATGAGTCAACCCGCAGTGCGAAGCCGCCGAATACGAAGATCTGTCTGGGAAGAAGAGTCTCATCCCGGACCGCGTCACGGTTGATGAGCGAATAAGCCATCGGGCCTAAAAGGCGACGACATAGAGGAACTCTCAATGAAAGCACCAATGTCGGTGTCAAAACCGGCGGATCTCGGGTAGGGGGTCCCGAACTGTGCGTCTAGGCGGATGGTAACAGGAGACAAGGGACACGATGTTTTTACCCAGGTTCAGGCCCTCTCGATGGAGGTAAAACCCTACTCCTGCTTGATTAATATTGATGATATGGGTAGTACAAGAGTAGATCTACCACGAGATCGGAGTGGCTAAACCCTAGAATCAAGCCTATGGTATGATTGTTGTTCGTCCTACGGACTAAAACTCTCCGGTTTATATAGACACCGGAGAGGGCTAGGGTTACACAGAGTCGGTTACAATGGGAGGAGATCTTCATATCGTATCGCCAAGCTTGCATTCCACGCCAAGGAAAGTCCCATCCGGACACGAGACGGAGTCTTCAATCTTGTATCTTCATAGCCCAGGAATCCGGCCAAAGGTCATAGTCCGGCCATCCGGACACCCCCTAATCCAGGACTCCCTCACCCTCCCTTTCCTAGTCCAAGAAGGAGGGGGGAGGAAGGAGTGGGAGAGGGGAAAGGCAAGGGGGGCGCCCCCCCCCCCTTTTCCTATTCCGACTAAAGGGGAGGGGGCGCGCCTCTTGCCCTGGCCGGCCCCACTCTTTCTCCACTAGGGCCCAATAAGGCCCATTAGTTCCTGGGGGGTTCCGGTAACCCTCCAGCACTCCGGTTTTCTCCGAAATCACCCGGAACACTTCCGGTGTCCGAATATAGTCGTCCAATATATCAATCTTTATGTCTCAATACCTAGTTCAGTCTCGTTACCGTCAAGTCTCTTTACTCGTTCTGTAATACATCATCTCACAACTAACTCATTAGTTGCAATGCTTGCAAGGCTTAAGTGATGTGCATTACCGAGAGGGCCCAGAGATACTTCTCCGACAATCGGAGTGACAAATCCTAATCTCGAAATACGCCAAACCAACAAGTACCTTCAGAGACACCTGTAGAGCACCTTTATAATCACCCAGTTACATTATGACGTTTGGTAGCACACAAAGTGTTCCTCCGGTAAATGGGAGTTGCATAATCTCATAGTCATAGGAACATGTATAAGTCATGAAGATAGCAATAGCAGAAAACTAAACGATCAAGTGCTAAGCTAACGGAATGGGTCAAGTCAATCACATCATTCTCCTAATGATGTGATCCCGTTAATCAAATGACAACATATGTCTATGGTCAGGAAACATAACCATCTTTGATCAACGAGCTAGTCAAGTATAGGCATACTAGTGACACTCTGTTTGTTTATGTATTCACACGAGTATTATGTTTCTGGTTAATACAATTCTAGCATGAATAATAAACATTTATCATGATATAAGGAAATAAATAATAACTTTATTATTGCCTCTAGGGCATATTTCCTTCAGTCTCCCACTTGCACTAGAGTCAATAATCTAGATTACACAGTAATGATTCTAACACCCATGGAGTCTTGGTGTTGATCATGTTTTGCTCGTGGAAGAGGCTTAATCAGCGGGTCTGCGACATTCAGATCCGTATGTATCTTACAAATTTCTATGTCTCCCAACTGGACTAGATCCCGGATGGAATTGAAGCGTCTCTTGATGTGCTTGGTTCGCTTGTGAAATCTGGATTCCTTCGCCAAGGCAATTGCACCAGTATTGTCACAAAAGATTTTTCATTGGACCCGATGCACTAGGTATGGCACCTAGATCGGATATGAACTCCTTCATCCAGACTCCTTCATTTGCTACTTCCGAAGCAGCTATGTACTCCGCTTCACATGTAGATCCCGCCATGATGCTTTGTTTAGAACTGCACCAACTGACAGCTCCACCGTTCAAAGTAAACAGGTATCCGGTTTGCGATTTAGAATCGTCCAGATCAGTGTCAAAGCTTGCATCAACGTAACCATTTACGATGAGCTCTTTGTCACCTCCATAAATGAGAAACATATCCTTAGTCCTTTTCAGGTATTTCGGGATGTTCTTGACCCCTGTCCAGTGATCCACTCCTGGATTACTTTGGTACCTCCCTGCTAGACTTATAGCAAGGCACACATCAGGTCTGGTACACAGCATTGCATACATGATAGAGCCTATGGCTGAAGCATAGGGAACATCTTTCATTTTCTCTCTATCTTCTGCAGTGGTCGGGCTTTGAGTCATACTCAACTTCACACCTTGTAACACAGGCAAGAACCCTTTCTTTGCTTGATCCATTTTGAACTTCTTCAAAACTTTGTCAAGGTATGTGCTTTGTGAAAGTCCAATTAAGCGTCTTGATCTATCTCTATAGATCTTAATGCCCAATATGTAAGCAGCTTCACCGAGGTCTTTCATTGAAAAACTCTTATTCAAGTATCCTTTTATGCTATCCAGAAATTCTATATCATTTCCAATCAGCAATATGTCATCCACATATAATATTAGAAATGCTACAGAGCTCCCACTCACTTTCTTCTAAATACAGGCTTCTCCAAAAGTCTGTACAAAACCAAATGCTTTGATCACACTATCAAAATGTTTATTCTAACTCCGAGAGGCTTGCACTAGTCCATAAATGGATTGCTGGAGCTTGCACACTTTGTTAGCTCCCTTTGGATCGACAAAACCTTCTGGCTGCATCATATACAACTCTTCTTCCAGAAACCTGTTCAGGAATGCAGTTTTGACATCCATCTGCCATATTTCATAATCATAAAATGAGGCAATCGCTAACATGATTCGGACAGACTTAAGCATCGCTATGGGTGAGAAGGTCTCATCGTAGTCAATCCCTTGAACTTGTCGAAAACCTTTTGCGACAAGTCGAGCTTTGTAGACAGTAACATTACCGTTAGCATCAGTCTTCTTCTTGAAGATCCATTTATTTTCAATTGCTTGCCAATCATTGGGCAAGTCAACTTCTCATACATGGATCTCATCTCAGATTTCATGGCCTCAAGCCATTTTGCGGAATCTGGGCTCACCATCGCTTCTTCATAGTTCGTAGGTTCATCATGGTCTAGTAACATGACTTCCAGAACAGGATTACCATACCACTCTGGTGTCGTTTTTATTCTGGTTGATCTACGAGGTTCAGTAACAACTTGATCTGAAGTTTCATGATCATCATCATTAACTTCCTCACTAATTGGTGTAGACGTCACAGGAACCGGTTTATGTGATGAACCACTTTCCAATAAAGGGGCAGGTATAGATACCTCATCAAGTTCTACTTTCCTCCCACTCACTTCTTTCGAGAGAAACTCCTTCTCTAGAAAGGATCCATTCTTAGCAATGAATGTCTTCCCTTCGGATCTGTGATAGAAGGTATACCCAACAGTCTCCTTTGGGTATCCTATGAAGACACATTTCTCCGATTTAGGTTCGAGCTTATCAGGTTGAAGCTTTTTCACATAAGCATCGCAGCCCCAAACTTTCAGAAACTACAACTTTGGTTTCTTGCCAAACCACAGTTCATAAGGCGTCGTCTCAACAGATTTCGATGGTGCCCTATTTAACATGAATGTAGCCGTCTCCAAAGCATAACCCCAAAATGATAGCGGTAACTTAGTAAGAGACATCATAGATCGCACCATATCTAGTAAAGTACGATTACGACATTCGGACACACCAACTATGTGGTGTTCCGGGTGGCGTGAGTTGCGAAAATATTCCGCATTGTCTCAAATGTAGACCATACTCGCAACTCAAATATTCTCCTCCACGATCAGATCGTAGAAACTTTATTTTCTTGTTACGATGATTTTCAACTTCACTCTGAAATTCTTTGAACTTTTCAAATGTTTCAGACTTATGTTTCATCAAATAGATATACCCATATCTGCTTAAATCATCTGTGAAGGTGAGAAAATAACGATATCCGTCATGAGCCTCAACATTCATCGGACCACATACATCTGTATGTATGATTTCCAACAAATCTCTTGCTCTCTCCATAGTACCGGAGAACGGCGTTTTAGTCATCTTGCCCATGAGGCATGGTTCGCAAGTATCAAGTGATTCATAATCAAGTGGTTCCAAAAGTCCATCAGTATGGAGTTTCTTCATGCGCTTTACACCGATATGACCTAAACGGAAGTGCCACAAATAAGTTGCACTATCATTATCAACTCTGCATCTTTTGGCTTCAACATTATGAATATGTGTATCACTACTATCGAGATTCATCAAAAATAGACCACTCTTCAAGGGTGCATGACCATAAAAGATATTACTCATATAAATAGAACAACCATTATTCTCTGATTTAAACGAATAACCGTCTCGCATCAAACAGGATCCAGATATAATGTTCATGCTCAACGCTGGCACCAAATAACAATTATTTAGGTCTAATACTAATCCCGAAGGTAGATGTAGAGGTAGCGTTTGGAACCATTTCCCACGCGCATCGTCACCTCGTCCTTTGTCAGTGTTCGCTTAATCTGTAGTCCCTGTTTCGAGTTGCAAATATTAGCAACAGAACCAATATCGAATACCAAGGTGCTACTGCGAGCTCTAGTAAGGTACACATCAATAACATGTATATCACATATACCTTTGTTCACCTTGCCATCCTTCTTATCCGCCAAATACTTTGGGCAGTTCCGCTTCCAGTGACCAGTCTGCTTGCAGTAGAAGCACTCAGTTTCAGGCTTAGGTCCAGACTTGGGTTTCTTCTCCTGAGCAGCAACTTGCTTGCCATTCTTCTTGAAGTTCCCCTTCTTCTTCCCTTTGCCCTTTTTCTTGAAACTAGTGGTCCTGTTGACCATCAACACTTGATGCTCCTTCTTGATTTTTACCTCCGCAGCTTTTAGCATTGTGAAGAGCTCGGGAATCGTCTTATCCATCCCTTGCATGTTATAGTTCATCACGAAGCTCTTGTATCTTGGTGGCAGTGATTGGAGAATTCTGTCAATGACGCTATCATCCGGAAGATTAACTCCCAGTTGAATCAAGTGATTATTATACCCAGACATCTTGAGTATATGCTCACTGACAGAACTATTCTCCTCCATCTTGCAGCTATAGAACTTATTGGAGACTTCATATCTCTCCATCCGGGCATTTGCTTGAAATATTAACTTCAACTCCTGGAACATCTCATAGGCTCCATGACGTTCAAAATGTCGTTGAAGTCCCGGTTCTAAGCCGTAAAGCATGGCACACTGAACTATCGAGTAGTCATCAGCTTTGCTCTGCCAGACGTTCTTAACGTCGCCAGTTGCATCTGCAGCAGGCTTGGCACCCAGCGGTGCTTCCAGGACGTAATTCTTCTGTGTAGCAATGAGGATAATCCTCAAGTTACGGACCCATTCCGTGTAATTGCTACCATCATCTTTCAACTTTGCTTTCTCAAGGAACACAATAAAATTCAATGGAACAACAGCACGGGCCATCTATCTACAATCAACATAGACAAGCAAGATACTATCAGGTACTAAGTTCATGATAAATTTAAGTTCAATTAATCATATTACTTAAGAACTCCCACTTAGAAAAGCATCCCTCTAACCCTCTAAGTGATCACGTGATCCAAATCAACTAAACCATAACCGATCATTACGTGAAATGGAGTAGCTTTCAATGGTGAACATCATTATGTTGATCATATCTACTATATGATTCATGCTCGACCTTTCGGTCTCCGTGTTCTGAGGCCATATCTGCATATGCTAGGCTTGTCAAGTTTAACCTGAGTATTCCGCGTGTGCAAAACTGGCTTGCACCCGTTGTAGATGGACGTAGAGCTTATCACACCCGATCATCACGTGGTGTCTGGGCACGACGAACTTTGGCAACGGTGCATACTCAGGGAGAACACTTCTTGATAATTAGTGAGAGATCATCTTAAAATGCTACCGTCAATCAAAGCAAGATAAGATGCATAAAAGATAAACATCACATGCAATCAATATAAGTGATATGATATGGCCATCATCATCTTGTGCTTGTGATCTCCATCTCCGAAGCACCTTCATGATCACCATCGTCACCGGCGCGACACCTTGATCTCCATCGTAGCATTGTTGTCGTTTACGCCACCTATTGCTTCTACGACTATCGCTAGCGCTTAGTGATAAAGTAAAGCAATTACAGGGCGTTTGCATTTCATACAATAAAGCGATAACCATATGGCTCCTGCCAGTTGCCGATAACTTCGGTTACAAAACATGATCATCTCATACAATAAAATATAGCATCACGTCTTGACCATATCACATCACAACATGCCCTGCAAAAAAAGTTAGACGTCCTCTACTTTGTTGTTGCAAGTTTTACGTGGCTGCTATGGGCTTAGCAAGAACCGTTCTTACCTACGCATCAAAACCACAACGATAGTTTGTCAAGTTGGTGTTGTTTTAACCTTCGCAAGGACCGGGCGTAGCCACACTCGGTTCAACTAAAGTTGGAGAAACTGTCACTCGCCAGCCACCTGTGTGCAAAGCACGTCAGTAGAACCAGTCTCGCGTAAGCGTATGCATAATGTCGGTCCGGGCCGCTTCATCCAACAATATCGCCGAACCAAAGTATGACATGCTGGTAAGAAGTATGACTTGTATCGCCCACAACTCACTTGTGTTCTACTCGTGCATATAACATCAACGCATAAAACCTAGGCTCGGATGCCATTGTTGGGAAACATAGTAATTTCAAAAATTATCCTATGCACATGCAAGATCATGGTGATGCATAGCAACGAGAGGGGGAGTATTGTCTACGTACCCTCGTAGACCGATAGTGGAAGGGTTATGACAACGCGGTTGATGTAGTCGTACACCTTCACGATCCGACCGATCCAAGTACCGAACGTACGGCACCTCCGAGTTCAGCACAAGTTCAGCTCGATGACGATCCCCGGACTCCGATCCAGCAGGGTGTCAGGGATGACTTCCGTCAGCATGACGGCGTGGTGACGATGATGATGTTCTACCGATGCAGGGCTTCGCCTAAGCACCGCAACGATATGACCGAGGTGGAATATGGTGGAGGGGGGCACCGCACACGGCTAAGGAACGATCACGAGGATCAACTTGTGTGTCTAGAGGTGCCCCCCTCCTCCGTATATAATGGGGGGAGGAGGAGGGGGCCGGCCAAGGGGGTGGCGCGCCCTAGGAGGGGGAAACCTACTCCAAGTAGGTTTGCCCCTCCCTTTCCTAGTCCAAGAAGAAGGGGGAAGGAAGGAGTGGGAGAGGGGAAAGGCAAGGGGGGCGCCCCCGCCCCCCTTCCTTGTCCTATTCGGACTCAAGGGGAGGGGGCGCGCCTCTTGCCCTGGCCGGCCCCTCTCTTTCTCCACTAGGGCCCAATAAGGCCCATTAGTTCCCGGGGGGTTCCGGTAACCCTCCAGCACTTCGGTTTTCTCCGAAATCACCCGGAACACTTCCGGTGTCCGAATATAGTCGTCCAATATATCAATCTTTATGTCTCGACCATTTCGAGACTCCTCGTCATGTCCGTGATCACATCGGGGACTCCAAACAACCTTCGGTACATCAAAACTTTTAAACTCATAATAAAACTGTCATCGTAACGTTTAAGCATGCGGACCCTACGGGTTCGAGAACTATGTAGACATGACCTAGAACTATTTCCGGTCAATAACCAATAGCGGAACCTGGATGCTCACATTAGCTCCTACATATTCTATGAAGATCTTTATCGGTGAAACCGCATAACGACATACGTTGTTCCCTTTGTCATCGGTATGTTACTTGCCCGAGATTTGATCGTCGGTATCTCAATACCTAGTTCAGTCTCGTTACCAGCAAGTCTCTTTACTCGTTTTGTAATACATCATCTCAAAACTAACTCATTAGTTGCAATGCTTGCAAGGCTTAAGTGATGTGCATTACCGAGAGGGCCCAGAGATACTTCTCCAACAATCGGAGTGACAAATCCTAATCTCGAAATACGCCAACCCAACAAGTACTTCGGAGACACCTGTAGAGAACCTTTATAATCACCCAGTTATGTTGTGACGTTTGGTAGCACACAAAGTGTTCCTCCGGTAAACGGGAGTTGCATAATCTCATAGTCATAGGAACATGTATAAGTCATGAAGAAAGCAATAGCAGAAAACTAAACGATCAAGTGCTAAGCTAACGGAATGGGTCAAGTCAATCACATCATTCTCCTAATGATGTGATCCCGTTAATCAAATGACAACACATGTCTATGGTCAGGAAACATAACCATCTTTGATCAACGAGCTAGTCAAGTAGAGGCATACTAGTGATACTCTGTTTGTTTATGTATTCACACATGTATTATGTTTCCGGTTAATACAATTCTAGCATGAATAATAAACATTTATCATGATATAAGGAAATAAATAATAACTTTATTATTGCCTCTAGGGCATATTTCCTTCATCACTAACATTTAAGAATTTCATATCTTGGGATATTATTCAAACACCAAGCAAAACAAAATAAAACAAAATGACGCTCCAAGCAAAACACGTATCATGTGGTGAATAAAAATATAGCTCCAAGTAAGGTTACGATGAACAAAGACGAAAGAGGGGATGCCATCCGGGGCATCCCCAAGGTTAGGCTCTTGGTTGTCCTTGAATATTAACTTGGGGTGCCTTGGTCATCCCCAAGCTTAGGCTCTTGCCACACTTTATTCCATAGTCCATCGAATCTTTACCCAAAACTTGAAAACTTCACAACACAAAACTCAACAGAAAACTCATAAGCTCCATTAGTATAAGAAAATAAATCACCACTTTTGGTACTGTTATGAACTCATTCTAAATTTATATTGGTGTAATATTACTGTATTCCAACTTCTCTACGGTTCAAACCCTCTGATACTACTCATAGATTCATCAAAATAAGCAAACAACACATAGAAAACAGAATCTGTCAAAAACAGAACAGTCTGTAGTAATCTGTGACTCTCGAATACTTCTGTAACTCCAAAACTTCTGAAACAATTAGATCCACCTGAGAAATTTGTGAACCAATCCATAGCAAAAAGAATCAGGTCAAAATCACGTTTCAATAAGATTATGGAAATTATTTACTGAGCACAAAAGTTTCTGATTTTCAGCAGGATCAACACAACTATCACCGCAAGCTATTCTAAAGGTTTTACTTGGCACTTTATTGAAACAAAATCTATAAAACATGATTACTACAGTAGCTTAATAATGTGGAAACACAAAAACAGTAGGGGTAAATATTGGGTTGTCTCCCAACAAGCACTTTTCTTTAATGCCTTTTAGCCAGGCATGATGATTTCAACGATGCTCACATAAAAGATAAGAATTGAAACATAAAGAGAGCATCATGAAGAATATGACTAGCACATTTAAGTCCAACCCACTTCCTATGCATAGGAATTTTGTGAGAAAACAACTTATGGGAACGAGAATCAACTAGCATAGGAAGGCAAAACAAACATAACTTCAAGATTTTCAACACATAGAGAGGAAACTTGATATTATTGCAATTTGTACAAGCATATGTTCAACCCTCATAATAATTTTCAGTAGCAGCATGAATGAATTCAACAATATAACTATCACATAAAGCATTCTATTCATGATCTACAAGCATAGAAATTTTATTACTCTCCACATACGCAAATTTCTTCTCATGAATAGTAGTGGGAGCAAACTCAACAAAATAACTATTATGTGAGGCATAATCCAATTGAAAATTAAAATGAAGATGACAAGTTCCATGGTTATCATTATTCTTTATAGCATGCATGTCATCACAATAATCATCATAGATAGCAACTTAGTTCTCATAATCAATTGGAACCTCTTCCGAAACAGTGGATTTATCACTAAATAAAGTCATGACCTCTCCAAATCCACTTTCATAATTATCACAATAAGATTCAACACCCCCCAAAATAGTGGGATCATTACTTCCTAAAGTTGACACTCTTTCGAACCCAATTTAATTAATATAATAATCATAAATAGGATGCATGCTTTCATCATAATAAATTTGCTCATGAAAACTTGGGGGACAAAAAATATCATATTCATCAAACATTGCATCCCCAAGCTTGTGGCTTTGCATATCATTAGCATCATGGATATTCAAGAATTCATACTAACAACATTGCAATCATGATCAAGATTCAAAGATCTAGTTACAAACATTTTATTGCATTCTTATTCTAACACTTTGGCACAATTATCGAAATCCTTATTTTCATGAACGACATTAAAAAGATAAAGCATATGAGGCAACCTCAATTCCATTTTTTTGTAGTTTTCTTTTATATACTAAACTAGTGATAAAACAAGAAACAAAAAGATTCAATTGCAAGATCTAAAGATATACCTTCAAGCACTAACCTCCCTAGCAACGGCGCTAGAAAAGAGCTTGATGTCTACTACGCAACCTTCTTCTTGTAGACGTTGTTGGGCCTCCAGGTGCAGAGGTTTGTAGGACGGTACCAAATTTCCCTCAAGTGGATGACCTAAGGTTTATCAATCCATGGGAGGCGTAGGACGAATATGGTCTCTCTCAAACAACCCTGTAACCAAGTAACAAAGAGTCTCTTGTGTCCCCAACACCCCCAATACAATGCTAAATTATATAGGTGCACTAGTTCGGCGAAGAGATGGTGATACACGTGCAATATGGATGGTAGATATAGGTTTTTGTAATCTGAAAATATAAAAAAGCAAGGTAATAAGTGATAAAAGTGAACGAAAACGGTATTGCAATGATTGTGCTCTGGTTGACCTATAAAATTCAGTAGTAACTTGATCTGAAGTTTCATGATCATCATCTTTAGCTTCCTCTCTAGTTGGTGTAGGCATGATGACCCACAAGTGTAGGGGATCTATCGTAGTCCTTTCGATAAGTAAGAGTGTCGAACCCAACGAGGAGCGGAAGGAAATGATAAACGGTTTTCAGTAAGGTTTTCTCTGCAAGCACTATAATTGTAGGTAATAGATAGTTTTGTGATAAGATAAACAGTAACGAGCAACAAGTAAATAAAGTAAATAAAGTGCAGCAAGGTGGCCCAATCCTTTATGTAGCAAAGGATAAGCCTGGACAATTTCTAATAATAATGAAGGAGCTCCCGAGGACACATTGGGAATTATCGTCAAGCTAGTTTTCATCATGTTCATATGATTCGCGTTCGGTACTTTGATAATTTGATATGTGGGTGGACCGGAACTTGGGTACTGCCCTAACTTGGACAAGCATCCCACTTATGATTAACCCCTATTGCAAGCATCTGCAACTACAAAAGAAGTATTAAGGTAAACCTAACCACAACATTAGACATATGGACTCGTAACAGCCCCTAACGAATCAACGCATAAACTAGGGTTTAAGCTTCTGTCACTCTAGCAACCCATCATCTACTTATTACTTCCCCATGCCTTCCTCTAGGCCCAAATAATGGTGAAGTTTCATGTAGTCGACGTTCACATAACACCACTAGAGGAAAAGACAACATACATCTCATCAAAATATCGAACGAATACTAAATTCACATGACTACTAATAGCAAGACTTCACCCATGTCCTTAGGAACAAACGTAACTACTCACAAAGCATATTCATGTTCATAATCAGAGGAGTAATAATATTCATAAAGGATCTGAACATATGATCTTCCACCAAGTAAACCAATTAGCATCAACTACAAGAAGTAATCAACACTACTAGCAACCCACAGGTACCAATTTGTGGTTTGGATACAAGAGATGAACTAGGGTTTTGAGAGGAGATGGTGCTGGTGAAGATGTTGATGGAGATTGACCCCCTCCCGATGAGAGGATCGTTGGTGATGACGTTGGTGATGATTTCCCCCTCCCGGAGGGAAGTGTCCCCGGCAGAATAGCTCCGCCAGAGCCCTAGATTGATTCCGCCAAGGTTCCGCCTCGTGGCGGCGGAGTTTTGTCCCGTAAGCTTGCCCAAGATTTTTTCCAGGGTAAAGGTGATGATATAGCAGAAGATGGACGCCGGAGGCCCACCTGGGGGCCCAGGAGATAGGGGACGCACCCTATAGGGGGGGCGCCCCCTATCTCCTGGACAGGGTGTGGGCCCCCTAGCATATTTCTTTCACTCAGAAATTCTTATTAATTTCAAAAAGTTGTTTCATGGAGTTTTAGGACTTTTGGAGTTGTGCAGAATAGGTTTCCAATGTTTGCTCCTTTTCCAGCCAGAATTCCAGCTGTCGACATTCCCCCTCTTCATGGTAAACCTTGTAAAATAAGAGAGAATAGCCATAAGTATTGAGATATAATGTGTAGTAATAGCCCATAATGCAATAAATATTGATATAAAAGCATGATGCAAAATGGACGTATCAACTCCCCCAAGCTTAGACCTCACTTGTCCTCAAGCGGAAGCCGAAATCGAAAAATATGTCCACATGTTTAGAGATAGAGGTGTCGATAAAAATAAAATACGGACATGAGGGCATCATGATCACTCTAATAACAGCAACATATTAAAGATTCTGTCATATGATTTCCTATGCTCAAGTAACAAGCAATTCACAATGTCAAGTATAGTTCAAAAAAACTTCATTGGGAACTAACAAACTATAATATCAGTCATTGAAGCAATTGCAATTTATCGTAACATCAGAAAGAGTCAATAAAAGAGCTTTTCAGCAAGCTCACATACTCAACTATCGCGTAGTCTTCTACAATTGTTAACACTCACGCAATACTTGTGGTTATAGAGTTTCAGCCGGACACTAAGAAAGATAGGGGCTTATTGTGTTGCCTCCCAACGTATTCACCTTTAGGTGATGTCAACAATAATAGCCCATGCTAACTTACATCCAATTGGATATATATATCATGATCTTTCAAACACGAGGAGCTTGCCAAAGGATAAAATGAAAAAGGGAAAGGTGAGGATAACCTTGACTCAAGCATAAAGTAAAAACATAAAGTAAAGGATAGGCCCTTCGTAGAGGGAAGCAGAGGTTGTCATGTGCGTTTAGGGTTGATGCATAAAATCTTAATGCAAAAGAACGCCACTTTATATTGCCCCTTGTATGTGGACCTTTATTATGCAGTCCGTCGCTTTTATTACTTCCACAACAAGTTCGTACAAAGCTTATTTTCTCCGCACTAATAAGTCATACATAATTAGGGAGCAATTTTTATTGCTTGCATCAATGACAACTTACTTGAAGGATCTTACTCAATCCATAGGTAGGTATGGTGGACTCTCATGGCAAAACTGGGTTTAAGGGTAATTGGAAGCACAAGTAGTATCTCTACTTGGTGCAAGGAATTTGGCTAGCATGAGGGGGAAAGGCAAGCTCACATGTTTAGAAGGTCAATGACAATATACTTTAACTGAGATGTCGGAAAACATAAACCATTATGTTGTCTTCCTTGTCCAACATCAACTCTTTTAGCATGTCATACTTAATGAGTGCTTCACAATCGTAAAAGATGTCCAAGATAATATATTTATATGTGAACCCCTCTTTCCTTATCACTTCCTATTAATTGCAACGATGACCAAGGCTACATTCATCAACTCCCAACAATTTTTATGCCTCATACTTTCTATGTGTGAAGTTATCACTATCCATAAGATCAATATGAACTCTTTTATTCTTTCTACTTTCTCAAGATCATAGCACATAGGAAAGCCCTTGACTCAACACTAATCTTTATTATAAAAAGCTAACGGACTCAATTACATAAAGAGATCACAAAGCAAAACTCAAACTACTTGATATCAAAACTTCTAGATCAAGATACTACTAAAAGGATCGAACTAAATAAAACGGTAAAGATAGGAGTGTGATGGTAATACGATATAGGGGCACCTCCCCCAAGCTTGGTAGTTGCCAAGGGGAGTGCCCATACCCAAGTGATTATGTCCTTGGAGGTTGTGAGTAGGAGTTGTTGATGATGTAGGCTTGTCGTCCATCTTCCAAGGCATAGGCTCTCCATCATAGAAGGATGATTGAGTCTCCGGGATCCTTAAATCCGCAGCCAAACTCATCCTCTTGAATCTATATTCATACTCATAGTTCTGGTTTTGCAGGTCATAGATCTGGGCTTGGAGGTGCTCGATTTTCTCTTGAAGCTTGAAGATGGTCTCCCCAATGACTTTGGCATCTAGCTTGTGGTTATTGGTGAACTCCGCGATCATCCTCTGGTTGGCATTGAGTCCACGCTCCACCATCCCTTGGCACTTGAAAACTTGCTGCTCCACGGCTTCGAGCTTTGTCTCCACGCTCCCGGTACGCCTTGGTCCCTCCACATCGTGGATGTGCAGCACCCCCTGACGCATCTCAATGGTTTGAGGGTGTTGCAGCACCTCCGCAAGATAGGGGTTGATAACCCTCTCGAAAAACTTGTCCTTGGGAGTGCTTGGAGATGACATGATGCTCTTAGATCTGAAACAGAAACAGCTCGAAATGAAAACAAAGGATATTTGCATGATACGGTGGTCAAAACCTTCGGGGGTATATATAATAAATTTTTACCGACCAAAATACGTAACGTGCAAGAAAACGGAGTCCGGGAGGCACACGAGGTGCGCACGAGACAGGGGGCGCACCCTCCAGGGGGGCGCGCCCTCCACTCTCGTGGGAGCCTCGTGCCCTTTTCGGACTACTTCTTTCTTCCTAAAATTCTTAAATATTCCAAAACTGATAAAAATTGCCATTGGAGTTGTTTTGGAGTTGGTTTACTTACTGTACCACATACCTATGCCTTTTCGGAGTCTGGAACATTCTGGAAAGTGTCCCTTATGTATTCCTCAGGGGTTATGGTTTCAATAATATTAGTTTCAACATTGATAGGATTACCTGAAATATAGTGTTTAATCCTTTGACCGTTTACCACCCTCGGATTTGTGCCTTCGAAGTTGTTGATTTTTATGGCGCCAGAACGATAAACCTCCTCGATAACGTAGGGACCTTCCCATTTTGAGAGAAGTTTTCCTACAAAAAATCTTAAACAAGAGTTGAATAATAACACATAATCTCCTAAGTTAAACTCACGCTTTTGTATCCTCTTATCATGCCAGCGTTTGACTTTTTCTTTGAAAAGCTTGGCATTCTCATAGGCTTGGGTTCTCCATTCATCAAGTGAGCTAACATCAAATAACCTCTTCTCACCAGCAAGCTTGAAGTCATAATTGAGCTCTTTAATAGCCCAATATGCTTTATGTTCAAGTTCAAGGGGTAAACAACACGCTTTTCCATAAACCATCTTATAGGGAGACATGCCCATAGGATTTTTGAATGCAGTTCTTTAGGCCCATAATGCATCATCAAGTTTTTTGGACCAATTCTTTCTAGACCTATTCACAGTCTTTTGTAAAATTAATTTGAGCTCTCTATTGCTCAACTCTACTTGACCACTAGACTGCGGATGATAAGGAGATGCTATTCTATGATTGACATCATACTTAGCAAGCATCTTACGGAAAGCACCATGAATGAAATGTGAACCACCATCAGTCATAAGATATCTAGGGACTCCAAACCTCGGAAAAATAACTTCTTTAAGCATTTTAAGAAGTGTTATGATCAGCACTACTAGTTGGAATAGCTTCTACCCACTTAGTAACATAATCAACAGCAACTAAAATATGTGTATAACCATTAGAGGCAGGAAAAGGTCCCATATAATCAAAGCCCCAAACATCAAACGGTTCAATAACAAGAGAATAACTCATAGGCATTTCTTGACGTCTACTAATGTTACCTATTCTTTGACATTCATCACAAGATAATACAAACCTACGAGCATCTTTGAAGATAGTAGGCCAATAAAAACCAGATTGTAGTACCTTGTGTGAAGTTCTATCTCCAGCATGGTATCCTCCATAAGATTCAGAGTGACACTTACGTAGAATCTGTTCTTGTTCATGCTCAGGCACACAACGTCTAATAACACCATCTACTCCTTCTTTATAAAGGTGTGGATCATCCCAGAAGTAATATCTTAAATCATAAAAGAACTTTTTCTTTTGCTGGTATGTGAAACTAGGCGGTAAATATTTAGCAACAATGTAATTAGCATAATCAGCATACCAAGGAGCAGTATGAGAAGCATTGACGACCGCTAATTGTTCATTAGGAAAGCTATCATTAATAGGTAGTGGGTCATCAAGAACATTCTCTAACCTAGACAAGTTATCTGCAACGGGGTTCTCAGCTCCCTTTCTATCAATAATAATATGCAAGTCAAATTCTTGGAGCAAAAGAACCCATCTAATGAGTCTAGGCTTAGCATCTTTCTTTTCCATAAGATATTTAATAGCAGCATGATCAGTGTGAATAGTAACTTTGGAATCAACAATATAAGGTCTGAACTTATCACATGCAAACACAACTGCTAAGAACTCTTTTTCAGTAGTAGCATAATTTCTCTGGGCAGTATCAAGAGCCTTACTAGCATACTGGATAACATTCAATTTCTTATCAACTCTTTGCCCTAAAACAGCACCTACAGCATAATCACTAGCATCGCACATAATTTCAAAAGGTAAATTCCAATCAGGTGGCTGAACAATAGGTGCAGTGATCAAAGCTTTCTTAAGCACTTCAAATGCTTCTACACAATCATCATCAAAGACAAAGGAATATCTTTTTGCAATAAATTAGTCAGAGGCCTAGAGATTTTAGAAAAGTCCTTAATGAACCTCCTATAAAAACCGGCATGACCAAGGAAACTTCTTATACCTTTTATGTCCTTGGGACATGGCATCTTTTCAATAGCATCAACTTTTGCTTTATCAACTTCAATACCTCTCTCGGAGATCTTGTGCCCCAAGATAATGCCTTCATTAACCATAAAGTGACACTTTTCCCAATTCAGGACGAGATTAGTGTCTTCGCATCTCTTTAAAACTCGATCAAGATTGCTCAAACAATCATCAAAAGAGGATCCATAGACGGAGAAGTCATCCATGAATACCTCACAAATCTTTTCACACAAATCAGAGAATATAGCCATCATGCATCTTTGAAAGGTAGCAGGTGTCGTGGTTCTAAGTCTGACAGTAGTATAGGGGGTAGGTATGGAGAGACAAGATCCTAGCTATGGAGTAGTTGTATACGCAAGAGATTTACGAGTTCAGGCCCTTCTCGGAGGAAGTAACAACCCTATGTCTCAGAGCCCGGAGGCGGTCGACTGGATTATATGCGTATGAGTTACAGGGGTGCGAACCCTTTACACTGAGGAGGGGGTGGCTTATATAGAGTCCACCAGACCCCCTCCCCCCGGCCCTCAATTATGCAGGGTTTAAGATACATTAAGATTGGGCATTACTCGTAACGCTATACATAAAGTGCTATGATGACCATAAAAGCTACTTAATGACTAACGTTAGCGAGCAGAGTGACTTTAGATCTCCTGGTTGTCGAGTGGTTGGCTTCATGGTCGAGTGGTTGGCTTCATGGTCGAGTGTCTTCGAGTCAGTCGAGTGGAACACTTCTGGGTCGATTGACAGGTGGTTTCTTCTAGAGATGTCCTTGGGTAGGGTAGTTTGGACAGGTCCATGACCCTACCCTAGGTACATAGCTTCATCATTAGCCCCCGAATGGATCTAGGTTTGAGTGGGGAAGGAGTTGAGAACTCTTCCGATCCATTTCTCGTGCTATGAGTATGTCTTGTTCTGGATCAAGGAACTTTAGGTGACGGCACCAACTTCTTTTTCAGTTGCCTTGATCCATTCTTTGTATCCGTCGAGTGAATTTCTTTACTTGAAAAACTCCGAGTGACGATGTGGAGGGGATCCTCCGTCTGACAAGTTGTTTTTCTGCTCATGGATTTTGCGGGATTTGAATTTCGGGAAGTGCACGGGGCAGGGGAGGCCGCAGTAATCGAATGGGATAAGGCAGGGACACCTCGAACTCCGTGCCACCTTTTTCACCATGTATCGCATGCGCGACTGTTGCGGGATTTGACAGGATCACCCGGGCCTACCAGTCAGTCGCTCGGAAGTAACCTTATATAAGGCACCGGACGGGGGGTTTTGAACAGTGCGTTCTCATTTCCTCCTCTCTTCCCTAGAGTAATCTGCCTCATTTGCTTCCATCTCAGTGCCGCTGCCCCGTGCGCGTCCCGCCGGCGACGATGGTGAAAGAGAAGACGGCGGCCCTGGAGCGGGTGAAGAAGGCGACGGCGAAGGCGAAGGGAAGGGCAACCAGTCGGGGCAGATCTTCATCGAGGGTCGGCCTGCCGTAGGGCTGGATCCAGGGCGACTGGATCCGCTCGACGATTCGTCAAGCAGATCTTGATGACCTGGCCGATGAAGGACTTATCCCCCACGGATCGGCGCGGCTCCCGGGGAAGGAGTCCAAGCCGCAACCTTAGGAGGGTGAGTGCGTTCTCTTGGCCACCCATGTCGACCGTGGGTTTTCTTTGCCGCCTCACCCTTTCTTTCGGGGGTTTCTGAATTTCTTTGGGGCGCAACTCCACCACTTCACACAGAACACCATCGTGTACCTTGCTGCTTTCGTGTCCTTGTGTGAGAATTTCTTGGGTTGCCGGCCTCATTGGGGTCTTTTCAAGCACATCTTCACCTGTCGCTCCCAGACGGTGAAAAAGGCCAATCCAAGTGACGAGAGAACACAAGTGATTCAGATGTGTGGGGGTCTTGGGGTTCAGTTGAGAGGAAAAAGCTCCTTTCCGACCATGATCTTACCCGACTCGGTCCGTGGATGGCAGTCGACCTGGTTCTACTGCAAAGACCAGCCGACGCCAGGGCAGTTGACTGGGCTCCCTCCTTTTTCCATGGAACGAGTGAGCAAGCCTTCCTCTTTGAAGGTGGTTCCGGAAGAGAAGGCGCGGGTTAAGGTGCTGGTCGAGCGGGTCGTCCAGCTTATCTGTGACGGGGTGACTGGCATGGACCTCTTGGCGGTCTTCCTCCGATGATGCATCCTACCGCTTCAAGCTCGAGACCATCCGATGTGGTTGTATTCTGGCACTGAGGACACCACTAGGATCCACCCGGAGGAGATTGACGCGCCACACTAGAGCGGTGGCTGGCGAGCATCACAGGGAACAAAGACAACCCCCGAGGAGCCAGGAGGATTCCTCCACTCGACCAATCATGCGAAGTAGACAAGGTCCAATTGTGCATTTCTGACTATGATTCTGCTTTCTCCATTCTGTTTGCTTAAAATCAGTCGACTGACTTTTGTCTTGTTTGCCACGACTAAGATGTACACGACGCCCAACGGGGTTCAAGAACAGGCCGAGGAGGGAGAGGCGAGCGGAGGTGAGAGCGAGGAGTGGCAATCTGATGGTGATGGGGAAGAGGATGACGACAGATCCAGCGAAGAGGAGGAGGAGGAGGAAGTCGATCCTCCTTGTACGGAAAGGAGATCCAAGCTCATCCACGACCCCGCGAGCGAGCATGGCAAAGCGATTGCGCCCGTTGGGCAATCGTCGAAGCGCCCTCGGGCAGCTTCTCCGGCGCCGACTGAGAAAGGACCGAAGCAGCCGAAGCCGTCAAAGCCGCCGAAGGCCTTGCCCAAGACGAGAATGGCCATTCCCACTATCTCCGGGTAACAGCAGAACTTGTGTTTTCTCGTTTAGTACGGACGAACTCTTGGTCGACTCATCGACTAACTGACTGGTTTCTGAAACCTGGAGTGCTGCTACCTCCGAGACCTCCGCCAAGAACGACGACCAAGAAATGGAAGACGCTGCCACCTCCAAACTTGGTACGCTCTCTGTAGTTTCACTTTTGGTCGATTGGATTTTCGTTTCTAACTTTGGATTTTTCTTGCAGCTCCTCCCCATGTCATTGATCTCCCTGATGATGACGACGAGGTGCCCCTGAGGGCAAGGAGGAATAAAAAGGCGCCGGCTGGCAAGACCACTCAGACTGCATCAGCGCATGAGGCATCGGTTCAAGGGGGTGACGATGTCACTCGGCATTTCGTGTCCTTCGCTGTGCCGCTAACGAGTGTCCGGCCTTCGACGTCGACTGCTGACCCGCCCTCCCTTTTCGCCACACACCACGTCCCAGAGGACCAAGCGGGTGCTACTAAGGAGGCTATACGCCAGGCGGGGATCATGATGGAGCAGGTGAAGGCGATCTGGGAAGCCAGCCAAGTGGCCTATGATGCTAGTTCAGCCCTTCAGAGCAACGTCCAGGTTAGTTGGTCACCACTTGTTATGTTAGGATATGCTATCTGAAGACTTTCTTTCCGAAGATCTTTGCATCTGTACACCAACTGGGTGTGTCGATTGAATATTTGAATCGGTGGGGGAACGCTGAGTGCACCCACTGGGTGTAGTCCCCGAGACTATGGTGGACTGCTGGCAGTCGACTGTAGTCTGAAGAACCTATTTTTTTGGTAGATCATGATGAGACCAAGACTAACTGCTGGTAGTTAGCCATGGTTTTGGGATCATAATCTCTTTGTTCCTTTCGGTTGACTGATCGGATCAAGTCGATAAAACTAGTGGGGGCACGCTGAGTGCACCCACTAGGTGTAGTCCCCGAGACTACTGTCGAATATTTTGATTCGACTGTAGTCTTAGAAATGTTACGGTTTTTCTCTTAGTCACTGGGAAGCGACCTCTCTTTTGATGTCTATCGACTGACTCTTCGCAGAAATCTTGCGAGCTTGTGGCTCGCTATACTGAGTTGGAAAACAAACATATCCAGCTCGACCTTGACTTGAAGCTTGTTCAGGAGAACTTCCAGAAGGCAAAGGACGAAGCAAAAGGTATGCTTGGTGAGAACTTGACGACTGTTCTTATCCTTCTGCCCATTCTTGATTCTGATCTCATTGTCATTTTGCAGATAAAACGAAGGAGGCTCTGAAGAAGAAGGACCAGGAACTTGCCGAGGCGCAGAAGGCGGCTTTGGACAAAAGAAGCTTGCGGAAGAGAAGGTAGCTTCAGTTGGTAAACTTGAAGAGGAGAACGCCAACTTGAAAGCTGCTCTCGACGCGGCCAATAAGGAAGTCAGCCGTCTAAAGAATGACAAGATAGCTCTGAGTGACCAGGCTAGTGAACTGGTGGGGAAGAAGAACGATCTGGAGGCTTATCTGGGAGGGCTCGCCAAGGAGTTATTCATCATGCTTGAGGGTAATCTCTCCTACCCGACTGACTTGTAATCACCAACTTATCATAGAACTGCTGGCTCATCTTTGAATTGTGTTTAAAGAATTCTGCCAAAACTTCGAGGAGGAGACCAGTCGAGTGGAGACAGGCTTGGATCCCATTAATTCTCCTGTGAAGGATTAAACTGCCATGAACATGCTCCGACTGGAGTCTCGTGTTGCTGGTCTGGTTGACTACCTTGCTCGACTAAAGGTTGCGGCGTCGCAGATCGACACGACACTCTAGCCGAGAGAGACGCTTCAAAATGACCTCGAGTCTCTAATGACTCGACTGAATGAAGTTCTAGGTCGAGTGCAAAAATGGAAGAAGTCTTCTGCCAGATGTGGTGCTGATGTTGCTCTGTCCCTGGTCCGTGTTCACTGCAAGGATGCGTGAGAGGACAAGCTGGCGTCCCTCAAAGTGGCCAACACCAAGAAGCATGACTTCCAATCTTTCATGGAGACCTTCATTGCTGCTGCCACTCGGATTGCTGATGGAATCGACCTGGACCAGTTTGTCGCGCCTTCCAGTCCTCCACCCGAGGAGTAAGAAAAACTTCTATGCTTTGCCTTAAATTTGCCTCGGAATGCCGAGTGGTTTTGTAACCAATAAACTTTTACAGGCTTGATGCCTGAGCATTTCTGAACTCGTGGGATGTTATCTGAACTTGGCTTATCGTTGAATATGCTTGCATTTGCCTTCGAGCTAACTTTTTTCTTCACTCGGAATATACGTTAATGCTTGAGACGCAGCCCTGAGGTGGAGAATCCAGTCGACCTGCTCTTCATCGCTTCTTGCAGGTAAGGATGGAGCACAGATTGCAGTCGACCTGCGTCCTTGTAGGGCGCACGTTGTATTTGTGGCATAGCTTCGAAGGAGAAAGTAGCAGTCGACCTGCTCCTCGTCGTCCTTGTGGAGCGCACATTGTATTTTGGCGGAGCTCCGAAGGAGAAGGTAGCAGTCGACCTGCGCCTCGTCGTCCTTGCAGAGCGCACCTTGTATTTGTGGCGGAGCTCCGAAGGAGAAGGTAGCAGTCGACCTACACCTCGTCGTCCTTGCGGAGCGCACATTGTATTTGTGGTGGAGCTCCGAAGGAGAAGGTAGCAGTCGACCTGCGCCTCGCCGTCCTTGCGGATCGGAATGGATTTCATACTTAGGCGAGTACTGGACTGCAGCTAAGCCTCCGAGTGGGAGGGTTTCTCCCCACTCGGTAGGATTTTCGAATACTTAGGCGAGTACTGGACTGCAGCTAAGCCTCTGAGTGGGAGGTTGTCTCTCCACTCGGTAGGATTTCAAACACTTAGGCGAGTACTGGACTACAGCTAAGCCCCTGAGTGGGAGGTTTTCTCTCCACTTGGTAGGATTTTCAAGTACTTAGGCGAGTACTGGAC